>NC_142049.1:5756545-6056545 GCF_982192425.1 Myodes glareolus
GCATGATGCTGAGCGCTTTGAGCTGGGGAGGACAAGGCATGTTCACCATACTTGATCACCCCTGCAATTAAGATGACAGCCATTATATTTCAATGATTAATTAATTTTTTTTCAACAGCAAGTTAATTTTTTTTCTTGAGACGTGAATGGTCTTATTCTTAGAGGAGTAAAGTTAATTCTTCTAAATTTATGGTTTTGTTCTAACTGGTTATCTTGTCAGTACAACAAGAAACTGGGTGTATTCATGAATTCTGGGAATTGTGAGCTGACAATGATTAAGAAATTTACACTTTTAGAACTTAGCAAAGATGCAATCCAAAGTCCCTGCTGTTTTTGTTACTGTGTACATTCATAAGAAGGCCTTCGCCAAATGGCATTGCGGATGGTTCATCCAGACACCACCTATAAGGCAAGCAAATCTCAGCTACCAAGACTCGATACAGAACTTTGTGTTGAGGCCCCATACGAAGACTAATCTCCAAAAACAGATGAACAAGCCAGATGCGCACAGTTAGGCAACTACCTCCCTGGCTCAATCATTCTCATTATAGTGATTGCAATGTAATGTTGGTTTTAAAAAAATGAGGCTCAGATAACCCTCTATCCCCCTTTAATTTCACCACATGGGACAGAACTGCCATCGAATATCTAGAACAGAGGAAAGTGTGCCTCTTCTCTAGATAAAGTCCTGCAGGAGCCATTGACCGAAAGGAAGTGCTTGTGAGTCTCTAGGCTAACTGTATGTGTTATACGATGCACACAGGCATGCTGTGCAGTCGCAGTAACAGCAAGAGCCCCAGCCATAGACAGCTGCGGCACAGGCAGCGTGAATTTGCATTAGATGTAATCTTATTAGATAGATGGCCCTATTTGATTAATCACAGCAACGAGTGGGAGACGCTATTTGCATAGCACATCTATTTTCCACCCTAGCGTTCCTTGGTATGTGAGACACATTCAGCGAAAAACAGTTAGGAAATGGGCATCAGGCACATAAAAGGTTTATGTTGTTTTTACGAACGGAATTGCTGTTTACAAATACCACACAGCAGGTTCTCTGTTTTATGGACAGGAATAATTCACTCACAAGCTATAAAGGTCCTGCAGAAATGGGTTTGCTTATCTCCATCCCATTTTAAATTATGAGAAGCCCCTGCCACCAAAGCTCGGCGTCTGTGCTGTGCCTGCCCATGCCTTGCATATTCACGCACACCAGCTGAATGATGGATACTGCTTGGGGTGCTTGCAGGCCACAGTCCTTGTATAGCACATAAGCTAAATATCAGTATTTTGTAAGTACATGCCAACACAGAGGTTTTTCTATAGCATAAAACAGGAAGAAAAAAATAGCTACTGTCTTTTCTTTTTTTCTACAAAGCACGAATCTCATGACATTTCAAGGAGACAAGAGAACAATTGTCGTTGACTCAAAAGCAATTCCTGTTGCAGAAATGGTGAAAACAATCGTCCTACACAACTTTGTTTTTCCAAAATACATTTAACAATCAATGTCATGTGAGTCTCAGGCTGTTTACTTTCTATTATCCCAAATAACCAAGATCCTAGTTTTGTAGAATTGAATATACAACTTATAATCTATATTGTTTATGAGAGAGAGAGAGAGAGTCCTGTGCCATTTGTTAAAGGCATTGATGGGACTTCTTGAGTCAACTGGCAATTAAAGTATACTTTGATTGTCTATCTGAGGTGGCATTATACCTAACACACACACACACACACACACACACACACACACACACACAAATGAAACAAAATGTCAAGATCACAAAACCAGAGAATAATAAATTTCCAATAAGATTGAAATGAAAGATATACATAATGAAAATATTGAATATATTTCAGAATTAACTAACAACTTGACAAAGAAAGAAGATAAGCAAAAAATGAAGATAAATATTATCATGACATTTTAATTGTGTTGGAAATAAAAAAAGTGAAAAATATTCTATATTAACTTAAAATCAAGTCATTAACACTATGTTATATAGATTGTTAAATCAGACCTGCATATAGGATATTGTTTAGAATATTTTAAATATATATATAATATGTATGTATATGTACTGGCTTTGATCTAAAGTATTTTCCATGTATGACTTCCACTTTAAGTTAAAAACATACGCCACCTACTTAGATAACTTTTTCAATTACATAAAACTACACACTATACCAGAGATCTAATTGTACTTAGATTTTGCTTGGCTTGCCTATAGATCAGAGTATGGAGCAAGCCACACTAGTTAGCCATAGAGACCAGGCAGTGGTGGTATCAGGAGACAGAGGCAGTTGGATATCAGTGAGTTCAAGGTCATCCTGAACAACAGGAGTTGTTCAGTCTAAAGGAAAAACAAAACTCTCTCTCTCTCTCTCTCCTCCCCTCCTTCATTGTGCGTGTGTGTGTGTGTGTGTGTGTGTGTGTGTGTGTGTGTGTGTAAGAACAATAAAAGACAAACTAGTCATAAACTTGAGGGAAAGAGAGCAATGGTGGGTACATGGAGGAACTGGAAAGGGAGAATTAGGGAAGAAATGATCTAATTACATTATTTTAACATTTTAACAATTATTATTAAATTACATTTGTCACCTAAAATTTACTTAATCTTAATAGTAATTTAATATATATTTAATTTTAATATTTAATTCAGACATGTGGTCATGTCTATTTACTAAATTCTTTCTCCCAAGATATTAATGTATCTCTTGGCAGAGTCTACATGTGCTAGCATCCATTTTTAAGAATAAAGCACGCTAAGAACAAAACAAGACCCGAAGTTTCTTATAAGCAATAGAGAGAAAACTAAGATAATTGAAAATGTTTCTATGAAACCACATATTGATACATTAATTTCTCATGCAATGTTAAATATTACACTAGTTACATACTGTTTTCTTTTTGTTTTCATAATCAAAAGATTAAAGGCTTCCATAAAGAGATTTTTGTCACACAGATATGTTAATTTGGTTACTTTCTTTAAACTTGGGCCTTAATTGATTTTAATTGATGTCCCTGTCAAAGGGACAAATGCCTTTGTAGACATGACTCCATTTCGCATTATCGTCCTAGAGTTTTAAACAAACACTTCTCCTGAACATTTTCTTCATGAGTGCAATAGATATATTAAGCTTGAATTTTCTCCACATGAGGCTCTGCATATTAGACTTTATTCCACGAGTACTGCCTTGCTTCTCTGTGATGACAATAATAAGTTTGTCAGATTTCCTTTTTGTTGGTATACTGGAAGTCTGGCCTAAGTTATCTGTCCAGTGTTGCACAGAGAAGGTTAAAGCTGGATGCTCCTCACTTAGGAGGCAGGAGATAGCTGGAGAAAATAAGGCTTAAGAGCTATAGTCTGGCCTCCATTTCAGTCACCATCCCTCTCTGCTTACTGGTCCATGGAAATGTAAGCAAAGAGCTTTATGTAGTTATGACAGCTTCCTCCTGGGCTTGCACCACCACACCCTGCCATGTCTTCAAGCCGTAAACCCAAATAAAGAAGCCCTTACAAACTTGCTCTTCAGATACTTGGTCACAGCAGTGCGAGGAATCATCATTATAACCCTGACTTGTCCCTGAGTGAACTAATAATTGGAATTTATTGTTTCTATTTACTGCTTTGCTCACTGCACACTCCCATGCCCATGCTCCTCATTTACCCTCTCCACACAGGTGCCCGTGTTAGATATGTAAAGCCACACACAAAGTAGGTAATCACTCTGGAGTCTATCATCGTGAACATCTGCAGTCCTAGGATTGAGCTTTCTTGGGTCATCTTATTTAGATTCAGGGAGGAGAGAGCCTCTTGTGGATATCTCCAAGTTCTGTAAAACACCACAGTGCTCCATCTCATTTCAAAATTCATTTCTTAACAGGAGAGAAAGAAAAAATAACAATGTCTTGGAGTAGAATTCTTATGTTTCTACATCCTTCAAAACGTCAGAACTTGTTAGTGCACTCAGTTACATGTGATTCTTGACTATGAAATTTGGAATAACTTTTGGCTTTAGCTATTGGCCTACAAGAATAACGGAAAGCCCTGCTTACACCTGAGGGCCATAAGAGGGGAGCTCAGCAACTCTTGCTGTATTCTAATTAAGAGAAGCTGAGGCTGATTTAGGGTTCGGGGTATTCTCACTATGGTAGTCGAATGAATTTCAGTAACATGGATGAGGCGAAACATCCAATAACGTGTGAACAATAGAAAACAATGAATATAATAGAGACGCTGAAGAGAACACCAATGCTTCTGACTTGAGTATTGAGTAACTCCACAGATTGTTTACCAAGGACACAGACACAGAGGTCAAGGTATTGGCCAGCAAAGACTATGACCAAGCAGTAAGAGGACCTTTCATTTTTGCACATCTATAGGAAAACTTGAAGATAATGGCCAGGAGATACAGAGACTGAGTCTCATTTACAGAAGCTGTGTCCCTCTGATGCATACGACTCCAGGAAAGGATAAGGAAAATAACACTGTTTTATCAATGCTGGTATTGCTTTGTTATTGGGTGACAAAATTCTTTTAAAATGACAAGAGCCACTTAGAGACTGTATTTCATTTTCTCAATTTGACATCAATCTAAAGGTACCAGCTATTTGACTGCCTGGTATTTCCAACTGGGTTGCAACCACTTGGAAAACAAAGCCCAATAAAGAAAACTAAGGAAGGGCTGCCAAAAACCATCCCTGACATTTTGTTCTAACAGTGTGGTTTACAAGGAAATATGGAAAACATGACTCCTTCAAGCTCTGTCCTACTGCACCATAGCTGTAGCCCCAACACTTCAGAGGTTAATGATTCCTGTGCGTCTGAGGTCAGCCTGGGCTACAGAAAGTCTCTGCATAAACAAATAGACAGACAGACCAACACACAGACCGATAGATAACAAATAAATATGACTTGGGATATATAAAGATTTCGAAATGTGTAATTTTTAAATGTTACTAAGGCGAAAGAAATTAAACATGGAGTCTGGATCACTGAAATGCGTTCTTTCCTCACTAGGAGATACAGTGGCAGACCTAAGTCTTGTACTTGTTCTACTGACTGACTGCAAACAGGTAGTGTCATTAAAAAATTACATTTCATTGCCACCCATGAAGCAACCCCTAATGCCCAAAGAGCTGAGTAATTTTTATAACATCTCAGACATAGATGCTAAAGAAATTGGGATCATCACGCAAACATTTGAACACCTTTAATCCACAGATCAATAAATTATTAGTCTGACATTTTGCATCATAGGGGTGCAGAGAAGATAAATTGGTTTTATGATTGCTTAATTTAATCTTTATAAAGTAACAAACACAGTTGGAATGGAATTTTCTTTGCTAATTTGTGCAGTCCCCTGTTTTGCCCTCCCTCCCTTCCTCCTGTGAGCGTGTGCACCTGCATTTGCATATTGGTGAATAAGTAGATTAATTAACAGACAACAGCCCACTTTGCTGCTTTGTGTAATATCTGCTCCTGAATTCTGTTGTGCATATAACAAGGTTATACTTGGGTATAGCTCAAAATGTTACAAAATATATTTTTAATTCCTAAGATAAAATCAGATAAAAGAGAAACTATAGGTACAAAACTACATGATCCAGTCCCAGAATGTTCAGGGAAACCTGCTCAGAGATGCAGTCATCTATAATGACTTTAGGAAGTGGTTATCGATTTTACAACTTGAGGAGATTCTTCTTGAATGAAGATGGCTTTGGCAAGCAGAAAAACTTGAAAAGATAATACGAAACACAGAGCACATGGAGGGAATACTGATGGATCCAAATGTCTTATCTTGCATGGGGCTCCTCATTCTAAAAAATGATGTTAGCAAAAGAGGAAATGACTAATTGATTGCTTTTTGAGATAATCTCCCTTTGCTTACAAACCCTAATTATGGTTTCGTAGAATTTATACCAAGTCTTCTTTTATCTCACCATCCGTATTTATTACAGGATTTTATCAATGTCAACAGCTTCGGTCAATTACTACCATCATGACAGAATTCATACTACATGGATAAGACTCTTTCGGGTAGTTCTCCTTTTATGCCATTGTACATAGTTTCCCCCACCACTTTCCACTGATACCGCTTTTTCCACAAGTCAATAGAAGATGTCTTCATCCAAATGCCAGGCACAAAATCTCAAAGTGATCTCATTTTAATTTTTTGGTTTTTGATTTTGTCCTTTTCTTTATTCTTTTCTTATTAAAAAGTAAACATAACTATTTTTTAATTTTACATACCAATACCAGTTCTCTCTCCCTCTCCTCCTCTTATTCCTTTTTGAAATTATAACATAATTACAGTATTTCTCCCTTCCATTTCTCCCTTCAAACCCTTTTGTAGACTCTTCCTTACTCCTTTTCAAATTCCGTGGCATTTTTCTTCATTGGTTGTTATTTTTGCATAAATGTGTATGTATATACATAGATATTCCTAAAACTAATCTAAGACTTTTTTATAGTGTTTCTTCTTTGTATGTTTTTGGGGGTTAACTATTTGATTCTTGTCAACTCCTGTGTTTTCATACTCCATATACAATTCATTACTATGTACTAGAAATTATTTTTGTCATAATTGCCCCCTCCATGTCCATCTCTGTTCTCACAGATGATGTTAATTAGTTCACAAATTAATGTCAATCTATAGATATAAAAATATATCCTGTTTTGAAAACGCTAGAGGTCATAGGAAAAGTTTATACAAAAAACCCTCCACATTTTCTTGTATTTATTTCTGATAGATAAATGATGGTGATAATTATCATCAAGAGCAAAAATGTTACTCCCAATAATCATATTTTTTTCTGTGACAAATACTAAGTTGTGAACTATATATACCATGTCTGACTTTATAGCAAGATATAGGTAGCAGATGGGAATAATATCACAAACCCTTTAAGAAAAATGTCAAACCATTGCTTACAACTAGCAGACTGTAAAGTGAAGAGTGCAGGTGCATATTTGAGGGCATTTGTTTCATACTACTTAAGAAGAAGAGAGCAGAATTCTACCCATATGTATGATCTAATACCATGGCATATAGATGTGGAAAGATTATAAGAACAGAAGAGATAAACAAATTCAAAACATAGAAGAAACTTCATTGTACAAATATGTCTGAAAATGAAAAAGTAGAATTCAGCAAAAACCAGGGACAAAGCAATCACTAAACAAGAAGAGTCTTGGGAAGTTCAAGTATGGAGGAGAAATCGTGCAGATCATTCAACCTGTGTCCTTCTATCCCTGACAAATTTGTCCAGAATGTTCTCACTTTCTGATTCCTTTCTGGAGACTTTAAAGAATGTTTGTGTGGATTGTGAATAAAAAGAACCCTAGGACTTCACAAAGCCTGGCGAAGCCACACTCAACTGCAGATAAAAGCCTGCTGAGAACCAAGGAGATGGACTCCATGCTGGAGGCATCAAAGACACACATTTTCCTAGTGCTGATAATTGATGACCCTTTGATATTGCTCTGAGGACACAATTTAACAAGGTTCAACTCACTGTCTATGTTATAGGAGAGAAACCGTGTGCTTACAAATAAAACACAAAACAAAATGACAAATAAACACCCCCTCCCATTCAGTAAGAACCGGCTGTCCCATTTTCCCAAAAGTGAGCTAGCAAACAGTAGAACTGCCCTGTGACTCACTGTGTAGCAACTTGTCTGAAAATATCAATTATTCTGCACCTCGGTAGCATTTCAATGGTGCATTCGCTACTGAAACGCACACAAAAGGCTACTAACACACAGTTCGTTCAGTCATCTATTTTTTTTTTAAATCATAGACTTAGTATCTACTGTGAGTCAGCATTGTAAAGACACAGATTGAATAGATGAATAAGTCATGCTTACTTCAAAGTATTTTCAAGGCCAGTGAGCTTAATAGATGAGGCATTCTATTGTAACCAGTGTCTAGCAGGTAGTCTTGATCCTGAAGCAGGTTAAAAAAAAATTAAAAAAAAATCCAGACACCAAAGTAGAACTTTATGGATACAGCAAAAAGAGAGAAGCCAGTACGAGGGGCATAAAGATAAATTCATCGAAGACACATTTGAGAAGTATTACTAGTCTGGATTGTTGGAGGAATCAAGCAGTCAACATTTTGAAGTGGACAAAAAGTTATCAATAAATACGGCAGAATAAGCGGGTAGCCAATATTAGGTAGAGCAGGGGCAGAAGGGTAAGGTTAGAAAAAGCTTTCATCTGCTCTTATCATTGCTTTATCTATTTTTAGAGCCAACCATGGACTTAGAATGGGGAGAAGTTACACAAGCAGTTCTCTTTAACGTTTGTTTTGTATTTATTGGCGTGTTTCTCAGGTAACTATGATAAGATCTGGAAGGCGGTTTCTGTTCCACAGCAAGATGGACCTCGGAGAAAGCTCCTAGTTAAACAGTCAGGAATCAATCAGAATGAAGTGTCTCTTTGGTACATGAGCCACAATGTTAACATCTGCTTTGTGAGAGCTAATAGCTACAAGGATGAAACTTGAAATTTCAGCCAAAAAGAACATAATGCAAAAGATCTGATAGTAAATGCGCAGTGTACCAGGGGGACATATTAAAAGTACTAGCAGGAGCTTGCAACACTGTGCGGAACAGGAGGACTCTGGCCTTGATATAAGATTCGTATAAAGCCATGCATTTAATTGCATTCACTTTCTTCTACTTGGTGGTGGAAGTGCTGGCTCTTCCCAGGCACCAAACACTACAGTCATCTGTTGGCAGGGAGCATAGCCACGTCCTTGCCTAGTTTATGTTAGATATGGATTTCCAGTCTCAAATTTGTGAAACAAGTAAAACTTTAGTGTTTAAAACGTTAGCTGTCTCAAATATTTTGTTGTAGTGTCCCAGATCTCTCTCTCTCTCTCTCTCTCTCTCTCTCTCACACACACACACACACACACACACACTCGTGTGTGTGCGCACGTGATATAAACACAGAATCATATATGGTTAAGGGCATGTATTATATATAATGAACAAAGTTGTTTGAAACTCATGGGATGTCATCACCTTAGCATAAGTTTGGCATTGCCAGATGCTCAAGTTCACAGATAGAACAAATTAAGATGACATAGAAAAACTCTTGAGAGAAAAACATCATAAATGTGGTATCCATCACGTAATTGTTTTCAGAAAATAGCAAACTCTGAAAGATTGAAATTGCTTGAAGTAAGA
Source organism: Myodes glareolus (assembly GCF_982192425.1). NCBI lineage: Eukaryota > Metazoa > Chordata > Mammalia > Rodentia > Cricetidae > Myodes > Myodes glareolus. The sequence goes on from NC_142049.1 coordinate 5,765,751, forward strand.
GCAACTATCTCCAGATGTTTCTATAAATGCTGAGGCCACCAAATTCAGTCATAATGAGCTACAACATAAAATGGTAGCAACCAAACAAAACAAAGGAGCTAGTGGCATGTGGGTAACTTTTGGAGATACTTCACCAGACCAAAGAATTTGGATTTTGGAGGAACATGCATTCAAATAGAGCTGATGGTGTTGCTTATCTTAATGTATAATCAGAGTGAAAGAAATTTTCACTATCACTCTTTAATCAAGATAACAGAGGCCCATAGAGTTAGCTCACGTTCAAGATCACACTCTCAATTTAATTCTGTACAAACAGGCAAAGCACAGACTGCTCTTCTTGTATGTTAAAAACCGACCCAGGGCCTCACAATTATGTGAGTCTATAACAATCAAATGCGGTGTTCACTTAGTTTTAGTTTAAAGATGGAAACAACTGAGCTACCTACTGAGCACTACGTTCTGGGCTCTGCCTTTGGCTTCACATGCACTGTGTTGCTTCTCTGTGAAGTGAGTAGCAGCTACATCCCACATCTAGTAGATCCACCTCATCTCTCCAGAAAGCCCTCTTCTCTCGAGCGTTTTCCTCACATCATTGTGTTCACAGAATTCATCAGACTGACTTATAAGTAAAACCATAGGTGTCCATTTCTTTCTTACCCGAGAATCTTAGGGACAGAAGTATATACATCGTATGGACTAATGTGAGTGGAGAATAATTGTGAAAGTAAAGGCTGGTTCTGTGGATCAGTGAGAAGCCCTGGAATTCTATCTTCTGCATGATTCTTAATACTTGTAAAACTTTTCTTTGAGGTTTTCACTTGGATCTTTTAGTCCCATCATCATTTCACGTGATTCCTCTTCAAAGTTGCTATCACTTTATTGAATTCCATTTTTATGTGCTGTATTGTCTTCATAATTTCCATCAGCCTTATGTTTTTGCTTTATTGAGCATAGCTCAAGGGCTTCTGCTCCTTAAGTTTTTCTCTCCTTAATTTTATTGAGCTATTTCTTTGTGCCTCCTTTACACTCCTTGATTTCCTTCACGAAGAATAAATCCCGTGCCCGGATGTTAATTTAAGTAATTCTCATTGGCAAACATTTCTACAAGAAATGTTTGTGAGGGAAAAAAAGGTACTAGCTTGCTCATTCACGCTGCTGGTATTTTGGGTATAGGTTCTGGGATTGTGAGTTTCTTTAGTTAGTTTTTTGTCTGATATGGACAGACCAAGAGAGGATAGGTGGATGGGGCTGACTCAGGTTGGAAATGGCATAGGCCGAATGAAGTCAGGTGGACAGCGGGTGCTGGTCTGTAGTGCGAGGTATGCATCTTAGATCTGACTGGATGAAGCCATTGAACTTGTGGGAGGGGCCTGTGGATTAAAGAGCAGCAGGACCATTCCTAGCAGAATCCTAGATGTTAGCAAGAATGGACAGAGAAAGCTGCTGCCCTACAGATGAGACCAGAGTAGATCTGATGGGTTCAGGAGGCTTTTGAGAGAAGGTTCATTTTGACTCACCAGGCTTACTTTAGAGAAAGATGTGCAGGATCATGCAGGGTGGAGAGCTTGGGTGTGGTGTGGGAACAACCTTAAATGTAGCCTTTCATAGATGTTTGTATATGACCTCTAATGTCTAATGATGCTGAATAAAATTGTAGAGACGTCAAGGATCTTCTCTATGTATCTCTTTTATCCACCGATGTATTTAGTTTATGAATATCCATATAACAACTAGTTAGATAATCAAAAGAACAAAGACTGTTACTTCTTACTTATAGTCGATGGTAGTCTTCGAAATCCAATTATTTATTTTCTTTAAAATTCAGTAATTATCCTGATAATTTAATAGCATAGTTGTAAATTCAATTCTTTTTTTCCTCTTAGGTTTGTTTTATTTTATTGATCTGCCCTTTATTACTAGACCCATGCTATCCATGATCGCCTCAGGGTAGAAAACTTTGCTAAGAATCAGATGTTGAGGTAAGAAAGGCTGCTTTATTTGAAAAGTCAACTTATCAAGAGAATGGGGGATGCCTGTTCAAAGTTCTTACCATGATGCTTGCTTAGGGATTGATTATATGATACATGGTGATCACATGTTTGTGGGTACCTTCTCTGGGCAGAGACATGTGGCTTATGAAACACACCTGATCCTAATTACCACTTCATGAGATTCTGTTCACTTGTCTGTGTTGCAAGAAACAAGGTGATCATGTTCTCAGGCTATCTACATATGCAATTTTCAATATGCCTCACAGACAGGAGCCAGGTGGAGGCTCAGCTGCATCAAGGTCCTCTTGCTGATCATCAAAGTCATAGCCTTGATCAAAAATAGTCACAGGATTATCATGGAAGACAAAGGTTAAGTGAGGGTCACTGGAAAGCGGAGTGGGCATGAGACAAGCTTTCCGGGCTCAGTTTTATCTTCATTTCCCGTAATTCTTAAGTCATACAGTTGTTAGGTCTGAAAAATTTTGTGATGAAAATTTCATGATTTATGTGCTTTTGAAGGCTATAATGTAGTTTTAAAGAATCATTTTTCAGAGTTCAGTTGTAAGTATGGCCTATGGGCAAACAAAGAGCAGATACTGACTCTTTCCTTCTTCTCTCTTCTCCCCCTCCCTCTTCTCCCTGTCCTTCCCTTTTTATATTCCCTCTTTCTCTCCATCTCTCTGTTTTGCTGGTCTTTTCAAGTGCTCAACTCAATTGATAAAGGTTAATGACCTAAGCTTCATCATTAAGCCTCACATGTTGAAAGGATAGCAATGAATCTCACAAATTGTCCTCTGACCTCCACATAGGCACCATTGCAAGCACACTTGTGTGCATATCCTACATGCACATATAAAAAGTAAATGATATACTATAACTTTTTAATGTAATTAAGATATTTAATATCATGTCTTCTCCATGACTGTCACTATTGAGGAGAACGACATAGTTGCTTAATTAATTTTTAGTATTTATATGTTGTCAACATACAACTTGACTTGGTAACAGACTTCTAAGAAAGAGAGTTCCAGGAAAGAGCAATCCCAAAAGGTCTGTGTCCTAGTTTGTGTCTGATTAAGTACTCCAGAGCGGTGCACATGGTACAATTAAGCTTAAGTACCTCCTCAGGTGCTTTGCAGAAAGTCATTCTAATGTAGTTAAGCCCATCCACACAGGGAGGGGTAAATTGAACCTTGTGAAAATGGCATCCTTTTTTGTATAAAGTTCATGTGCCTCTGCTGTTTATTACCCACCTGAAGTCATATGCTTGTTCTTGTGGCACCCCAAGTGCTTGCCGTATAAATCATGATTAATATGGAAAATAGGGCGAAAAGGGCTTTTTGCACACAGGTGTTACTATCAAGCAGGAAAGGTGATAAAAGAGAGATGAACCCTTTGTTTGTCATGATGGCATATCTGTGCAGAAGAGGCCCTCTGTACTTAGCTTAGGCTAAATGGGAATCTTAAGCTCCCACTCCCACCTGCCCCCTGCTGTAGATAACTCTTAGTCCCTTGTGCCTGTGAAGAGCCTCATAAAGAGGCAATCTGGTAATGAGCGGCATCGTCTGACAATTTGCCAGAAGGAAGCCTCATTTATTTAGGTTTAGTTTTTTGAGCACTTTCCCTGCATGATGATAATTTTAATAGACAGTGTGATTCCAAGAATTTGTCTCAAGTCGCTAATTATTCCAATCTAGACTGCTCTCTCAGGGGCCCAATTACAGCAATGCCCCAGAGAGTCAATACCCATTTAAACTTCTGTATCAGCCAGTGTGTCAGCTATCTGATTCATTTTCAGTTGGCACAGCTACCATTATTCCTCCATATAGCATCTTTTCTTGAGGGGGAAATGTTTCCAGTCTCATTCATTCATTCATTCATTCATTCATTTTCATTCAATAATTCATCCAAATTAGTTATAAATTTGTAGCACATGAATATTTTATTATATGCAACAATAAAGCTGGAGAAAATAGACCTCCCCATGAACACCAGAATCTCTATCACCAGTGCTGTTTAGCATAATCTAACGTTTTAGGCAACCAAGGAAAACCTCATAGTGGAACCTTAGGCGGTGAAAGGGGTAAAGTGTTTCGGTTCCAGAGAGCTGGTAGCGGAGTTGAGGACAAACATATTACAAAAGTAACCAAGCTCCTAGAGCAGGGTTATACAAAATGCAAGTACTCAAAAGGAATTAAAATGAGTCGGTGAGTTTTCATCAGGAAGACAGGTGTAAGTACGAGAATGCACATGGTATATCACAAATTTCAGGCGTGGTACGTGGCTTTAAATAACAACTTATAATAGACATTCTGCATTGCTACTAACTTCCTATGCACTCAAAAGCATTGACCAGTTTAGTTACATGACAGTTCTGTTGTCCCAATAAGTGAAGGTGGGGATTTATGCAAAAATCATGCAGCTACAAAAAAAAATGATGTAGAACTCAAGCCAAGTAGTTTGACCTCGGAGCAATATAATCACAGGGCTAACTAAATGCAGGAGAGCAGGATCTCATTTATAGTTTTAATCATAAGACTACCAATATCTAATTTTAATTTTAGGGGGAGGAAATGAATCATAAAAGCCCAAGACAATTACATAAAGAACAAAACAACTAGTCAAGAAAAAAGGTGATTTCAAAGTTGACAGAGAGTTGATAAGGTATGTAATTCTAACAGTGACTTGACAATGGCTCTGGGGATATTTGAGTGCCATTGTAGAGATGCATTGAGGCAGGCTGCAGTGAAAAAGGACAATCAGGAAATGGAAGGTAACTTGTGGGGTTTTGGCACAGATCACTAAGCATAAATGAATTATTTATGTAATTTTCAATGCAACAATTGAAATCATTATGGTCTTTGCAGAGTTGATGGGCCAACAGACAACCACCTTACCTTACAGTGCAATTCAGAAATAACATTTTTATGCCCAGGGTATAAGATTTAAGTCCTTTGCACATCTGGAGAAATTCATTCTCTATGCATTAAGTTTCTCTAAACACTGTGTTGAGCAGATTTTCCTCCAGTATAATATATACAGAAAATAATTCTCCCTCATCAATCTCACAAAACCTGTTCCTGGTGCTTTCAGCTCTGCAATGACCTTTTCTTATTGCCTGAGTAATGCCTGCCTAGCCCATTCTGAAGCAAATACAGATTGCTTTCTTTCTCCTTCTGTCTGGTGATGGGCTGATCAATAGCAGTGCAGGTGACTGCTCCTTGAGATTAATTAATCACCTGTCATAATTGTTCAGCATTTAAATAACTATTAATCTGGATGCTAGTCAGAGTGAAGGCTGACAGGTTAAGAAGGGGAGGAGAGTTCTCATCACCGATCGGGGCTCGGCTTTTGCTAAAATACATATTCTGAGACCCAGGCTGGTTGTGTTGGGAGGTAAGGTGTCTTAGGGACTGGGTACATATGAGAGGTTAAGGGATAACAAGTCATTTCGTAGTTTATCTAATTATTCCAACGTGCCTATTGGAAATGTAATATAATTAACCCCATCTAAAGGGGAGATGGCATTAGTCTCAGAGTTATAGGCCAGTGGAAAGCAGCCCACAGGACATAGGAACTATGAGAGGAACTTTGCTAAATATATCAGTACAGTGTCAAAATAAGCGATTATATTTTTCGCCCATCCTACACAAAAGCAATCAAAAAGGGGAATGTGGGATAGGAGGACATTTTGCCTTACAGTTCTTTAATTTGACTGGCTGGTCTTTCTGTCCAGCGATGGGGCTATAGTCAGATTAACACTAGACTTTCTGCAGATTAACCTAGTACCCAGAAGACTTGTAGTTGCTTCTCTCCAGAGTGAGGCATATAAAAGAATGGAAGTTATATGCTAGCAACCTAAGACCAACTGAATGGAAGAGCCAGGAGGAAGGACAGACCAATCCTTTCTTTCCCATGGTACACAAAGTAAAGGTTTTCTATTTTTATTCTTCTGCAGATTTTGGAACATTGGCAATAGGTAGAACTTTTCAATTATTTGTGGGAAAGCCACATAAATTTTGTAATGGTAGCAGAGTTAGATACTTGATTTATCTTATGGAATATATAAGCCTCTCTTCATCCCAGATGAAGTTAGAAATGATTAGAGAGTACCAGAAGATGGTTACTTGGCATGTGGTCTGCAGTCATGGAGTACTTACTGCTTACTGTGGTGGTAAATAACAGTATTGATTTTGCTGTGGTCTCCAGAATTAGCAGGCCTGATAGAACCCATTATCAAGTCTCTTAAGTGCTGAGACAAATTAGTCTTCTTGGCCATGGTGTTCTACCTGATGGCTTAGTGAGCTGGTGAACTGTGTAATTATTTATTATAATTCATTCCATCTTTTTCAAACCCATGGGAGTATAATTTAACACTGTGAGATTAGAGGGGTAAGAGAGGATCTTGTTTATCATTCATTCCAAGCATGTGAAAATTCTCTGAATAAGATATGGACCAATCATATTTCTAGTTTTCATTTGTCCACAGCAGTTACCTGAATACCTATGTGACATTTGTTTTCCTTTTGCCTACTGAATTTGCATGAATCATTTGTCTCTTTCATCAAAGTCTTTCTGTTTGGTTTTCAAATATACTTACATCTAATTTCTTCTTTCCTTCTTCACCTTTTTTTTTAAATGCAAAAATATACTAAGCCCCTTTGTGTGACATTAAACAAAAAATAGACAAGTTTGGTACTTACTTTTAAAATGGACTGTAGAGAGAGAAGATAGTACAAATTTAAAGGGAATGCGGAGGGGAAGGGAAAAGTGTGAGATCCAAACTAAATCAAGATTCAGGCTAACCTTAACCCTAACTCTGTTTCCCATTAGTGTCACAAGTTGATACTTGCAGAACTGCTCTCCCCCACTTTTCTCTATTTCATTGGTAGTTGAGAATCACATTGCTTAACAGGGATGTTGTGGCTATTTGCCTTATAAAAGACTTAGCAGTTTCACAAGTTCGCAAGAAGCACTTAGTAGATGTTAGGATCCAGAATTAAGACTAGAACGTTATCATACGTCACCAGCAACTACGTTGTAGCTACTTTGCGTTATCTGGCTCCCTACATCACTTCTGTAACTGTCTTCTCTCGACATTAAAGTTAGCATATGAGATTCTCTAAACATACAGGCTGCACTTCAATAGTGATTTCATTTGCAGACAAGGACTCTTCACAGTGATTAAATTAAAATGACTTTATTGGCATAATCTCTAATCCAGTATGTAAATCTGCAGTTGGACAGAGATGCGAGCACAGAACATCTTGTAGAGGTGACACATGGATGAAAGTCAAAAGATACGGAACATTCTCGGAAAACACAGCTGATGAACGAATAGCTTTACCACACAAGCAGAGGTAGGAGATGCCCAAGTATGAGGTAAGAGTGCAGTTATCCTATGGGAACTGGCATAGGAAAGAGAATAATGGTGAGTTCCACTCAAGTGCCATCTTTCTCTTCTGAGCCTTTCCTTGCCTTGCAGACCTGGGAGTCAATAAATTACCACCCAAATGTATTACTTTGTGATACGTTTTTACCTAGTACGATGTTGGACCATTTTCTTTCTACCTTTTTCAGTTCTTTCCCAAATACTGTTCTTAGTCTTCTGTTTGAAGAAAAAAAATAGATTTTCCCCTTCAAATATACCTCTCAGGTTAGAACCACTTAAACTACTTTTTATTTATATAGCATACTTTAGAGCTAAGACTGGAGTAGAAGGGCCCAAGAAACTGAGTACGCATTGCTGGTCTCCATATTTTCCTCTTATAAGATATTCAATTCATACCCTAAGGAATCTCTGACCCCTTTAAGAACCGTAGTTTCCCAGGGGACCCCGATATTTGTACACTACTTTTGTTCTCTTTCCTTAATTCAGATTGTTCATGCTATAACAACTGCAGTCACTTGTGGGGTCCCAAAAATTCAGTCACTGAATGCGTAAGAAGAGGAAAGCTAAGCCTACCTTTTTGTGACAATCTGCTTACGTGACAACCACCAGGACTGAAACCCATTTGAATTATGACATGTATCTAATCACCACACATATGTTTATTAATGAGCTTACACATAGCAGTGCCTCTTTCAGCAATGATTTAGTATAAATTACAAGTTTTATAATACCATAATTTAACAAAAGAGTGTGTTATTAGAAATGGCTTGGTGCCGGCGCAACAACTGATTTTCTATTAGGAAATGCTACACTTGTGAATCTTGGTCATTAATGTATGAAAAGCCCCATTAAGCCATTTGCCTCTAATAGATTGCTGTTTTGCAATAACTGTGGATACTCTCAATCAATCCATTAGATGAGTCACAATACAGGAAATCTTCCCAACTGCTCCCTTCACCACAGAGGTCAGACCAGGAAAAACAATACCTTCACATATACTCCAGTCTCTTCAAGGGCTTCATGTCATGGTCCATGACTTATGATCCCAAATGCATGTCCTTCCTACTTCTAGGAGGGCAACACTGGAAGTGTTCAGATGAGCTCATGTGTGATTCTCTTTCACATCCCGGCCATTCCGAGTAGCTGCCCTCTTACTGATCCACTATCTATGCCCCAGCGCTCTTCTTAGGTATCCCTTCCAGGAAACCTAGACAGACTCTCTGGCCCTCAGTGTCTTCTTTCTCTTTCATTTTCCCTTTTAAGCCTTCCTTTTACTGCCTGTAACTATACTGTAAACTCTGAAGATCAAAGTTATTTGTTTTCCCTTAGGTCTCTAAACTTCATAGGTCTCTATGTTCCTCATAATTGACTTACATGAAACTTACACAAGAAGACAGGTTGGAAAATGAGTGGATGTGTGAATGTATGAATGAATGAATGATGATAAATTTCTAGAAATATGAAAGAAAAATTGTGAATATGTAATGCTATTAAAGGAAATTATATCTGGGTTACATTTTCTCTTACATCAAAGTATGATTGCATTGGTGAACTGTCAGAATGAAGCTGATACAATATGTACATGAAGTTATATATAAACTATAATGTAAGACTGTACCTCGAGTCAATTCTTTTTTTAAATTGTGGTTTCTATAAGAGTAGGAAAAGATAACTTCAAAAGAATAAAATGTCCCTTTCTCATGCTCTGTCTCTCTTATCTCTATATATCTCTCTGACTCTCTGTCACTTTCTCTCTCTCTCTCTCTCTCTCTCTCTCTCTCTCTCTCTCTCTCTGTCTCTTTCAGAGGGAAAAAGACAAGAACTCTTTGGGGAGTATATATACTTTAATCATATCTACTACCACCTAAGCCTCACCTCACCCTACACCCCTTCTGGTCTCCTTTAACTGCCTATTCTGCTGTCTTGTTTTCTTTTTTTGTTTATATGAGATAAAAATGCAATGTTAGAGACAAATATATTGAAATATTTAAAAATATTTTAAAATACACAAAAATCTCAACTGTGTAGAATTCTCTACAGTGAATTCCTGATGTGGGATCCCCCTCTGTATGCTGTGAATACCGTTGGTTAATAAAGACACTGTCTTGGGCCTGCGCAGGGAATAGAAGTAGGCAGAAAAAAACTAACTAAACTGAATGCTGGAAGAAAGAAGCAGAAGTCAGAGAGAAGCCATGTAGCCCCATAGGAGACAAACACTAGAATTTTGCTGGTAAACTACTGCCGTGTGGCGATACACAGATTAATGGAAATGGGTTAAATTAATAAGATGTAAAAGCTAGCTAATAAGAAGTTAGAGCTAATAGGCCAAGCAGTGATTTAAATAATATAGTTTCTGTGTGATTATTTCGGGGTTGAGCAGCCAGGAACTAACAAGCGGCCTCCTTGCAACAAATTCCACTCTATTCAACTCCAGAATAGGAAGAGTTAGCTCATGTAATAGATGAGACGACCTCCAGAATTTTATGAGCTTTCTGAGAACAGCGTTGTTTATCCTTGGTTAGACTGACCTTTTCCAATGGAGTTGTACATCCTTCATAGTTATAGATCTGGACATATATTTTCAGAAGTTACAGCTACTACTTAATATCTTCAGCATTGTCCCTGACACAGTCCCTGGCACAATGTAGACGCTCAGCACTGATGAGTGGAGACAGGATGAAGTTGCAGAATGACTCAGGAAGTCATTTTTGCCTGAGTTTAAAGACTGGATCCTACCATTCTCTGTGGACTACCTAGAAAAATAACATACATCTATAAAATATTAGTAAGGGTTCTCGCCCCGATATTTTTTTCTGCTACCACATAGACTATACCACAGTTAATAAGCTAATATCTCTAATCTTCTTTTTGATTAAAAAAAGATAACTTTCTTTTCATTCCTATAACAAAGCTTGTTGCAAAGATTAAATGAGATTAGACAGCTAATAAAGCTTATAATGAACCTAATTGTGAAACTGCAAAACTGCTATTTGGATCGGAGTTACTAACTGAGCTCTAAGATTCATGGCCCTTCTGCTAGGACAGAGAAGCCCCGGACTTTAAGTTCCCAAGCAAAAGGACTGTAACTCTTAGTCTCCTTACATCAACATGAGGTCAAGTCCACTCTACGATTTCTTGCTGGAAAGATAATGGAAAATAATAAATGTCAAAGTGAGATGTTCAAAGCACTGGCAGGAGGCTTTCCTCTCCGTCATATCTCTCAGTGTCTGCAGGCTTGATATTGATGACCTGGCAACCTCCAATCCTTAGATGTTAGACCTTCAGCAGGAAATTATCCCTGCAGTTACTCTCTCTGCTGACGGACAGCATGAGACAGCGTCCTCGGTCCTGGCTCAGATGAAAAGGGAGACTTTGCATTATGTCAAATATTTAACAGTCGAACTTTGTTATTTCAGGTTTTATTATTCCACTTAGAAAAAAAGTGGCTAGAGCTCAAATATCAGTGAAAGAATTCAAACAGGGCTATAGGGAAATAAAGAAAGCCCAGAGAAGGGGAAATTAAAGGAGAAGTAGGTTTCTGGGCCTTCAAGAGACAAAACCATGCATGTATTTTTTAAATTTTCATTTTAACTATAATTCTTTTAAATTTTTATTTTATGTGAAAGCTTTTTTTTCCTGCCTGTTTGCATGTCTATGACCCATGTCCATGCCTGTTGGAGAAAGAAGCCAGAAGAGATTGTTGGGCATACTGAAGCTGGAGTTAGAGATGGTTGTTAGTCCCCATAGGCATAATGATTAAAAGGGCTTTAGCCAACAAGGATCCACTAACTCTTCTTAAAATTTCAGTACATAATGCATTTCTTTACAGTACATTATTGAAGAAAATTTCAAGATGTCCACTGTTAAATTTCAAAGTAGACTACTACAAGTGAGAAGCCGAAGAAATAAAATATTTAAAGACGTGTCTAGAGAGAAAAATACTGACATTCCTTCTGGTCCATTAAGTTTACTATAAGCAAAATTTAAGTATTTTTCAACTATGGAGGGACTGTTGATTTAAAAAAACAAGAAAACAACAAGAAACCCATACATTGGACTAGTGTGATCACTCATCAATAAAAGGCACTAGCAGCCAACACTGAGAGCCTGAGTTCATTCCCAGAAGGGAACCTACTTATAAATGCTCTCCTCTGACTATCATATAAGTACAGTAGTAGTTGTTATAAAAGAGGCATACACATAAATAAATAAAAATTCAAGAAATAAATGTAAGGTTTTTTTTTTTTTTTTTTTTTTTTTTTTTTTTTTTTTTTTGTGAAGCCATGGCTCGTCTTCTGGGACTTGATTAACTCTTACAACTATACACTTGGTAGGGGATAAAATAGTGGAGAATTCAGAACTTTTGTGAAAGAGAACTTTCAGATCTGCATAAGAGCTATGGATGAAGAAATTAGTACTGGAGAAAAGTTTCCCTATGTACTGAAGACCGTTTTCCCCATAAATGACAGTCTCCTTATCTCTTCATACTTGTGTCTTCTCTGCATTTGTTTTGCTTTCATTCCAAAAGGGAATTTTCATTACAGATTTTTGTTCTTTAGCCCACGAATGAAAAAGCATTTGCCAGCAATTTATACATTGGACAATGTCAAAGTTATTTCTGACTGGTCAGAGGGTCAGACCTTGGCAGAAATATCAAATGTTTACTCATTTCTGTGGCGTTTAGACTTATTTTTCTAAGAAGCATTCATGCAATTCAAAGCGATGCAGAATATCCTTTAAGCAAACGAGGACCATGACCTGGTTCACCTAGCAGACTGAAAGAAAAAGTGGCAGATGTCTCTCTTGTTCAAAGGTATTTAAGAAATATATTTATGCCTCCTCTTATCTGTAATTTTCACTCACTTGAATTCCATATGATGAGGAAAGTGTAGATGTGGAGGTGAATTTTATCTTTTTGTTTCATTCTTTGTCTTATTAAAATAAAATGTATTTATCATTTTTAATGCTTTTAGATACTGTATGTAACTTAAGTGTTCTTTGTATACTAAATACCTGCTTATTTCATTAGTAATATTACAATATGTGCTTTAACAGACATTTTCTTGTAGAAATTTAATAATTAAGACTGACTTTTCACTGGGGGCAAAGGACTCTTTCTCAAATATACGTTATTTGCAATTCCACACAAGAAAGATTTAAGAGAGAAATAGACACATGCATAAAAATTTAGGGATTTCTAACCCACTCTGAGGTTGGCTTGCTTTGTTCTCAACCTATGCCTCTGTTTCATCATCTATGGATATGTTGAAAATAAATACCACTTTAGAAAAGTGTGGTTGAGAATTTTTAAAAAATATATTTATTTTCATTATTTTCATGAGTGTGCATACATGCATTCGTGTTTGTATGTGTGTGTGTGTGTGTGTGTGTGTGTGTGTGTGCCATGACACACTCTGAGCTTCTCAGAGGACGATTTCCAGGAGTTGGTTTTCTTCTTTCATTCTGGGTTTCAGGATTAAACTTCGGTAGTCAATTGGGTGGCAAGTACTTTATTCAATAAACCATCTTCCTGGCCCAATAAAATACATTAATACTAAATCTGTAAAAATTTCTCACTGATTAAGTGCAATTGCTGCGCTACAGAGGACCTGAGTTTGGTTACAAAAGCCAACATGGCTGCTTACATATATGCAAGAAAACACTCACACGAAAAACAAAAATAAATTTAAAATTATATAGAATGTGTGCATGTGTGTGTGTGTGTGTATACACACGTATTCTACTGTAGGCTATCTTGTTAATTGAAAGATAAAACAAAATGGATGTCGATGGGAATGAAAGTACTTTTTAGAACCCTCTGAATTTTGATGAAGAACTTCTGAGAGACCCCTTATTATCTGTCCATTAGGAATAAGGAGAAAGTTTTATCTTCCCCAGGTGTTTCAACAATCAAGAGAATTCGTTTCATTTACTTTTATGTACATAAACTGCAGCAAAATAAGCATAATAATACACAGAGTAAATGAAAAACTACCATCTTCAAAGTTAGGTGCAGTCCTCATTCCAGATTGGTCCTCATTTTCTTGATGTTCTATATCACAGGCCAAACAGAGTTTCATTTGTGCTCTGTACGAATGCCATCACTTCTGATGTTCTTTGTGTTAGTGTAACTCTTACTACCAGCAAGTTACTGTGCCTTTATCCATTCAATGTACTTTTCAAAAGAGGCTAAATTGGCTTTGATTGGTACAATACCAATTAGCACAAAATAATCAGAGCTGTTCATTTTATTACCACCAAAGCACAGATAAATTGGAGTCTTAAAGTTGCTTTGAAAGGAAACTAATGTAATAGTCGCAAAGTTTCTTTCCTACAAAGACAAGTACTCAATTCAAAATATTTATGATTCTTTCTTCCCTAGAAATGGATTTTATACAATTGCCCTTCAAAATAGGGTATAGATTTATTTGAATTATTATAAATCTATTCTTTAGTTACATTAAGACGTCATGATGAAAAACAAGTTTTCACAGAAAATAGATCATGTGAAAATATTTCCTACTTTGATTCAAGCCATCCATTTAATATTGGAATTGGTTTATATTGAAGCTATTAAGAAATTTCTTTTTTACTAAAACTGCACTGTCAATATAACATGCAATACTCAGATAAGTAACAAGGACAAAATTAGATCTCAAAACTAAAGTCAATGGCATCTTCTGAGACTAATTACATACAGTCACCCTTACTTATCAACACCTGTCCAAAACAAAAGTATTTGTATTTACAGCAACATAAAGGTGAAAACAATCAAGACATCCATTAGTGGACATGCAGGGCAGTGAAGGATATGTAGAGAGATGATACGGAATTAAATACTATAACCCTGACCAAGGAACATGGTGTCTATTCATTGTCAACTTCATGGCTACTGACACCCAGAACAGTAATGCACACTTCTAGGCATAGCTTTGAGTGTATTTTCTAAGAGACTTATCTATTGTGCTTGTGAAACTGTGAGTGTTAGTGGCATTATAATCACTTGTTGGCCACATGAGAAAATGGGAAAACAGACAGTGGCCTAACATAGGACTCCTCTCCCTCTACCCACCCCTAGAAACCAACACCCTTCTGCCATGATCTTGTTACTCAAGGCCAGACAAAAAGCAGCCATTTGATCCTGGGTTGGAAACTGTAAAACAGCAGGCAAGAGAAATATTAGTTCTTCTAAAGTTTTTGTTTTAGGTATTTTCCATAACAGCAAGCAGCATGATACAGACAGAACAGACCACCCTCTGGAGAAATTCAAAATAGTATGTGAAGTACAAGAGACAAAACCCTGTGTGTTAGATGATTCCATTCATCCAAAGTATTATAAGCAAATTCACAGAATCTACATTGATAGTCTCCAGTGACTAGAGAAGAGCAGGTGATTATTCACTCAGTTCCCTCACTTCACTGAGGGAACATTTCATCAGTGATGATGAAATGATATTAGAACAAGATAGTAGATAATCGCTTCATAAAAGGGTGAGAGCATTTACAGCTGTTAAATTGTAAAATTTTAAATAAGTTTGTAATGTGAGTTTCTGAATTCCACCTATAAATTCTACCACCCCACTAGAGCATACCTACACTCACATAGATGTGAACACACACACACACACACACACACACACACACACACACACACACTTCACAAGAGCCTAATCAAAACTTCTTGGGCTAACATGTCACTACAACATACTGTTAGCTACCTATACTAGTTAATAATGCTTTAATATGTAGTTCCATGTATGTAATACATGTATTATATTTAACATGTCCAAAATAAAATCAGTTTTGTTCCCATACTTTCTTCCACATTCCCAATTTTCCATCTGAGTAGAGTTACACTTTTGTTCCAGGTTCCAAATCATGGAGTCATTCTCCGATTCCATAATTATGGAATCACATTCAGGGACTTGCCTTCTGTTTTTCTTTAATATTCCACTACCGGTTATCCCTGTTATGTTCCTGTGGAACTGAGAGTATTCTCAAGTCACCTTAATGTTTGTGTTACCTACACTATTGTAAATGCCTATAGTACACTTCCCCGCTCTCTCAGGTCACATGAACGTTGTCTGCTCCGGTTCAATTGTTGCTTTCATTACCTGCTCTACCCTTTAACTTTCAGAACTTATTTCCTATTGCTTCCTCCCTAATATTTCTGCCTAGCATAATATTCTCATTTACATAATTTTTGCTTTTATCCTCTCTAAATAAATTATGTCCTTCCCGGATATCAGGCATTTCTTACTTCCTTTGGGTCTCTTTAAATAAGATATCAAAGAACTTCCTTTTTCCAATGTCTTTAGGAAAAAGAAATTCATTACTACTCTTCCTTGAATATATGTTGACTTCACTCATTCTTAGATTTATCTTATTCTCAAAATATCATTACTGAACATGCCACTTCATCACCACATCCTTTCATGACAAATGGCAACGACACAAACATAACCACATCTGCAACAGGACCTTCCAGCATGTTTTATTCTATCTAGGCAACCGTGTTATAGAGTTCCCTGTAAGAGAAGCCCTTCCCTTTACTCAGTGTCTCACCTTCAATGGACCCCTCCTTCAAATAGGAAGAGTCTGAAGATCTGATCTAATCCTTGATATATGATGCTCTAAACTAATTGAAAGATTTTATGTAATGCATTAAAAGCCTCTGCTTTTTCTTTTGTTAATCTAAGTCCTAACTTGTCATTATGAAACTAATTACTACGGTTTTCTCTATTATACTGGCTAATTTTACTTCCATTTGACACAAGCTAGAGACATTAGAGAAGCGGAAGCTTCAGTTGAGAAAATGCCTCCATAATCCAGTTATAGACAAACATGTAGGGCATTTTCGTAAGGAGTGATGGCCCAGTCCATCATGAATGGGACCATCTGTGGGCGGCTGATCCCGGGGTCTATAAGAGAGCGGGCTGAGCAAGTCATGATGAACAAGCCAGTAAGTAGCCCTTCTCCATGACCTCTACATGACCTTCTGCCTCCAGGGTCCTGCTCAGCTCCAGGTCCTGTCCTGACTTCCTTTGATGATGAACGGTGGCGTGGAAACATAAACTGAATAATCCCTTTTCTTCTTCAAGTTGCTTTAACACCGGTGTTTTGTACTTCAGCAGAAACCCTGAGACACCTACCTAGCTTTGTATCTAATACACAGACTGCAAATAAATATTTGCTTTTGTTGTTTGTTTGTTTATTGAGACAGGGTGATATTTTGTAGCCTTGCAAGGCCCAGAACCATCTATATAGACCAAACTGGTCTCAGACCTGAAGCAGTCTTTCTGTCCCATTTCCTGAGTGCTAATATTGCAGCCTGGGCTTCTTTGCCTTTAAAACCACACATTATTTGTAATTCCTAAATAATCAAAGTTGATCTATTTGGTCTAACGATTGGTGAATTCCTTGTCGCTCATCAAGTACAGATTAAGAAGTAAAGTTTACCAGAAAATTGACATCTTCCCATTCTTCACATTCATTTCTTAATCTTTTCTAGATTTAGACACATTCCATTTGAACACCTATGGCAAGAGTCACACACCTTAGGGTCTATTTACATTGCCTCCAATCCACCTTCTCAAATATCCTCTTGCAATTCTAACACCAATTTTTAGTTTTAAAAATTCCTCGATTATCTCCGCGGTGTTGGAAATCACTCTATACCTGCCAATATATGATCTGCCATGTCAGTTCTCAGTCCAGTATGCCTACTTACCACTCTTGGTGGAGGGAATGCATTTTGTGGATACTTTATTGGTACAAATTTAACTTCTTCTTCATCCAAACCCCATTATTATAAACTATACTGTATAAGATACCCTGCAATGATTCCCTTCCCAAGTTACGTTGTCATTCAAAATACTACATTAAGAAAAGACATCCTGTGCTTAGTCTCACAGGTGAGTTTTTAAAAGTTTTCCTGTGTATAAATATCTTCTCGCAGAGATGTTTGTTTTCAATGTCCTCCATCACATCATTCTTTAGGTGCCATTCACACCGTTAATAACAGAGAGAACTCACAAAGCACACTTGCATGCTCTCTCCCATCACTTACGGAGAGATGGACAACTGCACGCAACCCCCACGCATCCCTTGCATTCCCATGCAGTCACTGAGACAACTGAGCTTCAAAACTTTTGTGACATTTTCCCCAAGTTCTTACACTTCAAGTGACTGAATCGGAATACAAAGTTGGTGTCTCCTGGAGCTATATGTTCAGGCCTTCAAACACTGTCCATGACTCTTCAAAGGCAACAATATCATGAAGTGGCCACTGTGAACACTAATGATAGGAAATTGAGAGATAGAGTGAATGTCAATTGAGATCCAGCAGTGTACCACAGAGAATGTCCATTTATTTTTTTCTGCTTGGCAGATTTCTGTTTGCAATGCGATAGACTTGATTTTTTTTTTTTTTTTGGTACTGTACTGCCTTAAAAACTTAAGATGTGACCTTAAAATTGATCTCCCTGTAAATTGTCTTAAATAAATGACACACTTTGAAATGCAAAGGTCTCTATAGTGGTGTCTTTATAATCCTTAGTGTTGGTTAGTATTAGATTGAATAACTTCTGTTACAGTTGTAATGCCAGCAACAGTCAACCTTCATTGTTCCCAGAAAACTGAGCTCTTCTGTTTATAAGAGTTCACCTTGCTATTGTGCATGGATAGTCTTGCATTTATTTCTTACTAAGTGACTTAAATTGAAATTTGAACTACATTTTCTCTATCTAGAGACTACTTCTCCAATGTTGAATTGCAGCAGGTGGACTTATGTTTTTACACCTATCCTCAACAAGTCTCAAGGCGATATTAGAATACAAATTAGGCTGTGGTATGGAGGAAGTGGCGGGTTTGGGCTGGAAGTTCTGGATATGTCAACCTATGTGAGTATCCATGTAAACATAGCATCTATCACAATGCCGTATTGATGGGACACCACACACATGTAGTGAAAGGGTGAGTAAAAATTTGTTTCATCCGCTTTGGTGAAGAAACAATATCCCATTATTAGTAAAGAGTTCAAGATCAATAAGAAAATACAACAGTACACAGCATAGTCCTGATCAAAGAAGCAAACTATCATTGACTTCTCCAAACAAAATTTCTTCATGTAAGGATTGTGATGGGATCTCAATAAATTTTCTTCATAAATGACAATGAATTATAAATATGTTTAGGGGAAGGAAGTGGGGAGAGAAGATAAGACATAACAGAAGCAGGAAGGAAGGCAAACATCAACAAATAAAAACTATACCAATCTTTATGAAGAAAGGCAAGGGCACTGGGGAGGCTTTAATGTTTGTGTGGAGAGAAAAACATTGCTATATATAATAGGTCAACACTGTGGCACACAAAGACATTTATAGTAGTGTTTGCTTGTGGCTTTTGAATTATTTTTGATCAGCTTTTCATATATCAATAATTTAATGTTTTTATATGGAAAACAGCTCACTGAAGTATATTTTGATTTACTAAAATTTAATTGCTTATTGTGTCCCTTAATTTTATTTTCAGTTGTCTTCTTATTGGAAATGTCATGCATCCTGTAAAAGTTTTGAAAGTATCATTTGTTGCATACATGTGTGATTTCTTTATTGAAAATAAATTTTAATACAATTCTGGTTATTGCTTTCCCTCCCTCAATTCATCCCAGATCCTTCCTGCTTCCCCACCAATGAAAACCCACACTCTTTCTTTAGTTGTTTATTTTTATTTTTATTATTTTTATTTTTATTTTTAAAACAATCTCATTTTACATACCAATCCCAGTTCCCTCTTCCCTCCAGTCCTCCCACTTCCCACCCACCCTACCCCCATCTACTCCTCAGGGACAGTGAGGCCTCCCATGAGGAGTCAACATGGGACTCCACTCACTTGAGGCAGTATCAAGGCCCTCCCTCCTGTATGTAGGCTGAGCAAGGTATCCCATCATACGGAATGGGCTCCAAAAAGCCAGTACACACACTAGGGATAAATAATGGATCCACTGCCAGTGGCCCCACATAATGTTCTAGCAACACCACTGTCACCCACATTCAGAGGGCCTAGTTTGGTCCTATGCTGGTTCCCCAGCTGCCAGTCCAGGGGTCAGAGAGCTCCCACTAGCTCGAGTCAGCTCTTTCTGTGGCTATCCACATCATGGTTTTGGTCCCTTTGCTCACAGTGTTGCTCCTCCCTCTCTATGACTGGGCATATGCAGAGATCCACGGCTAAGCACTGGGCCAGACTCATGGAGTCTTTTGCTGTTTTTTATGGCTTTAAAGTTTTTTTTTTTCTAGATGACAGAGTTCAGTAATTTCCAACCTCCCACCTCCTCCATTTTCCTTGTCTTTCTGCCCTGGGTCATACAGACTGCATCAAGCATTTGGTTTTGATCTCTTTACCTTGGTTCACAGGAGAAGGAGTGTTTGGAGTAGGTCTACCGGCACTGGATTAGATCCCAACTACATTACTGATGACTGACTACATAAATGTACGTAAACTGGATAGACCTGTAATACTCATTACATGGATCTCACAGTTGTCCACAGTGAGTCCAACAGCATCTGCCGAGAGAAGTTTAATGCGAAGGAATGTGGTGTGGAAACAGAATGACGACCTAAGAGACTGCCGTTCAGATGTGTTGTGACCTTCATGAGAGAGACTGCCGTTCAGGTGTTTTGTGACCTTCATGAGAAACAACACCCAAGACAACAATAAATACGGTTCTGGCTAAGTTGTCTTTGAGCAATATAATAAAACCATATTTTGATTTCTTTTTTAAAGTATAGGAGTGATATATATTTGCATGGGCTGAAGATGAGAAGAGAAATATACATCTGGCGAGGAATATGTAGCCCTTGATCATTGCAAATTGGACGTATTGGAGGAGAAATAAACAGAAGGGTAATCTTCCTCGGAAAGGTAGTCACTGGGGGAAGCTAAATAATTGACTATTAGGATAACACGTAGCACAGCCTCTTTAAGGGAGATAGATTTGAAGGAAAGGCATTCTAATGAACTGTGTCCAAAAGTATACAAACAGTAGCGGAAATGTGGCATGGGGCTAATTTCCTCTCCACTGTGACCATATGCTCACTGAAGACGCTAATCACGCTAATTGCTTAGGGAGGACTCTGCGAAGTGCATCTTATGGGCTTTGCTGAGAAATATCACAGAAAACATAAAATGGCAAGGTTGCTATTTGCGGCTTGTCAGGAATCAGCCACAATTTATTTTAGTAGGATTTGATATTAAGGGAAAAGCCTAATTTCCCATCTGCCTTGGCCCAATAAATCTCTATGCAATCAAGGAGCAAAGGATTTCCAAATTAACTCTTCATGACTGGGCTGCTTGATGCTTCTTAAGCCAACACGGATGGGATTGGGTGCTCCCGTTCTGCTCCTGAGATTCATGCTCAGAACACTCCAAACGGTAAAGTGTGGAGGAGAGATGGCAGGCAGCAAATGAAAGCCTGGACACTTAGCATGCGCCTGCAGAGAAGTAAATCGGTGCCGTCTCGTTTCTAAGTAATTGGCTACTTAGACACTTGAGTTTGACATCGTTCAATTTTTCAGCTAAAGGAGAAATTTGTGTTTAGTTACAAAACTCATATACCATTATGGTAATTAAGCAAGGCCCAGAGAGATACCAACTAAATAACGGCTTAGATATGAGTCTGAAATTGCAGGGAAAATGAGACATATGGCTGGGCAATGAAAGAAACTTCCTATCCCCATTCCAGACTGCAGAATTAGATAACATCTTTATAGAAAAAAAACTGTAGAAAGGATGAAATGCAATGGAAAAACCATGAGGGAAATAAAGGCAAGAGTAGTTAAGCTGGCTTTTTATCTGGCTTTCTTCTTTGTAGTCTGTGGTCTAAGCAAATGTGGCTGTACTTGACACTAGGTATTTTATTATAGCTGGAGTGATACATAAAACACAATGTAACACTTGAATGATCAAAATTAAAATACTTTCCCATCTTCATCAAGATACCTTCTGAGGCTCACACTGGTCACCATGAGGGATCCCACAGGTCACCTTAGACCCTAATGGAGTGGCAGCATGCATCAGTGCCTTCCTCAGTCAATAGAATTTGCAGGGTTCTGTGCCTGGAAGATTATAAACTGTTTAATGTGAGAGGGAATTCTACTGTGTGCTGCACAAGGAAGATGCTCTTTTAAAGTGCCCAACTTTGCAGGACTCACAGGCAGACAGAAGGTTACATAAGATACACTTAGTTGGGCTCCTTCAGCACAGGATGTGGGCGGGAATGGTAATCCTTTCTAGCAGGTGCCAGTTGGAGCAAAACCTACAGTTAACATTCTGTCTATCATTTTTAATGATACAGTTCATCTCACAGATGGAATTCTCACTCTTCCCTCAGGAACAAAACTACCAAGAGTAGTAAGTCTTCATGGTGGGGTCAGTACAGAAGTTTATGAACCAACCCCTTTTCTTGAGAACTTGGGACGAACATCATGCAGAAGAACCCAAACTTTCCACTGCAGTAGTATGGGTTGTCTCATGGCTAGATGCCCAACAAATCTTGCAATTCTTTTCCAGAAGTGTGATTTGTGAGAAATTCCTTTGAACTCCACAGAGAAGCCAGCGCTGCACATTTCCCAAGACGTAAAAGGGATGTCACTTTGATGCACCTGGTATCAGGAGTAACAGGTGATGGAATCTGTCATTAGAAAACTTATGTAGGAAGATAATTTCTAAATTTTCTCCTAACATTTAAAACCCAAATCAGGCCTAGTGGGATGGCTCTGTTGTTAAAGGTTAGGTTCACAACCCAAATTATAAAACCCAAATCAATAAAATGCAGCTTTGCAGTGATCAGAGCTGATATCACGGAATAGTAATCAAATAGGTTTCTGTATCACAAAGAGAACTCTGGGGTGTTGAACTGACAGATTTAGGCTGTTTAGTAAACACACACTTGTATCCTAATACTTCTAATTGTATAAACATAATTATATAATTCATCAATTCCCCCTGATATCCACATCAAAAGGATTTTACTATAACATAGCATAGACTCCTGAACATAAACTCACCCCTCATTGTCTGCAGTTTTGCTTGTACAATGTTTCTTTCTGTACTCTTTTACCCTAGGCCTATGGACTGAATGAACTGATTCTCCCTATATCTCACTAATTTCCAACACACTTAGACTGTGTTTTATTCTTGCAGTCATACAACACTACTTTCTTTATTAATGATGATCATTTTGCTTTGGTCTTCTCTGAACCATCCAAATCTTGCAAAGTGGATGGCACATAATGTCACTATAGTACATGAGAGAGCCTGTGACAAGAGGAATAAATAAGATGGTACTTCTCAGGATTTGGTGATGGTGTAACTCTTTACCCATGCTTCAAGTGCTCCAGTACTCAATCCTTGAAACAACTGGAAACCAGTGCTCTCCCTTTGTATCTTACAATTCTGATCATGGTTTGAAATTCTCTTACTGTTATTTTTTCCTATACAGTATGAAAAGAAAGTATTTTGTTCCAATGCAATAATAATTTCTGTATTGCTTTCTAGTTCCATGTTTAGTCAGGCTCAGACTTTGCCTAAGTAAGTCCATGAAACTGATTGGATCAGAGTAGAGTTCTTATTGTTTTCCCAGAGCCAGCTCAAGTATTCTCACAGGCAAGAATGCAATTCACAAATCATGCATTAGGCATTTAACATACTCAGGGAAACACAGGAGAGAGATCCGAACACATCACAGCTAATGCACTAGATGACAAGGAAGGAAATGGTGAATTTTCGTCTGATCACGTCCCCTTCACACGTTGGGGATAAGCACACCACAGTTCAAAAGTTCTAGTCCCACCCCCTCCACCCTCTCCCAGGCTACATCTGAGATGAGAGTGCTTTGGAAAGCAGTTCATGTGGGTGGACAATATTTCCCTAGTTTACTTTGAGCATCAGACTTATCACCTTAAGGTATCAATGCTCTCTGTCTACTAACACTTCTGTTCATCCAGGAAAACAAGGCAAGTTTGTCTTCAAGTGCAAAGAATTATTGTTCTGTTTACAGAGACGTCCACGCTTGTGTTTGTGTGTCTGCTATTTTAGATAACATTGGTGTTGCTCTGCGAAGATGGAAAACAGCAACGCACTTTGGAGATTAGGCAGATGATTGAGACCCCCAAGCTATTTCCCCTCCTGGGGAATACATCATCAAAATGAGTCTTCCCTCAGCAGGACATACGGCTTCTGTCCAGTCAATAAAAGCTTGAGTTTCTATTTTTAGATTTATTTTGTCCGCGGGAAGAGAGAAAGAACACAGAGGAGTTTTCTACAGAGGCCACTGGCCCTCTCCAGAAGCAACTTTTTCTTTAAATATTCATCTTCCTTCCTGTCCCTGTTCTAACTAAAACAGGTTAAGGGAGCCCTCTCCATATTCAATGCCAAGTTATCTGCTCAGGGTTGGCTGTGACCTTTCTGTTGGATGAAGAAAACCAGTACCGCGTTTGCTTGCATTCTCAATTATTTCCACCTTTGTTTATTGTTTATTTTTGTTTTGAAGATGCTGGAATCGATGAGTCACTTTTGAGAAGAAACAATTTGAGTTGTAACAACTCTTGTGGGTTACAGAATCTGGGTAAACTGATTCTGAGACAACTGAGGGTCGAGATGACAGGAAGTGAAAAGCACACACTTCAGTTAGATAAATGGTGACCTAGGCTAGGGTGAAGCAAGACAGAGAAAAATGCAGGGTCAGAGTCAAGAGTATATTCAATGTGGCTCATGAACGCACAAACAGGACCTACTGGTGCATGGTTGTGGGGTGATGGGTATTGATGGTGTTTCATTTATTTCAAGGTGCTAGCAAAAAAAAAAATTGAATGCTTTCACCATGAAGAAATCAAAAGTATTTGAGCAGGGAGCTATGTCTAACCTAATGTAAATACACTGTAGAATATGTTATACAATAGATATACACAATTTTTGTGACTTTGCTTGCTATTTAAATGTATATATTTAACTGGGACTCTCTGCCGCTGAAAACTGTTGGGATATCCTGTGACATCACAGTTTAAAGACAGATCTTTACACCATGACTAAACTACCGCTGTGAGATATCAAAAAATAACATCAAAGAGAACATTTGTCATTGAGTCCCTTTTGAAAAAGGGCAGAGCATGGGTCTCTATGGTGCCCAGGGGGACTGGCTTCCTAATACTAGAACTTAATGAAAAAAGTCCAAAGAGAAAGCTTATTTGTACACCAGACAAAACGGAGTCAGTCCAGTGATCCTTTCTAGGACACAATGGAAAAATTATTTCATCTCTTTGGGTCTATGTTTGCCCATCTTTAAAATGATGCATAGGCCTCATTCATCGTGCTCTTCATGTACCGGACCCACCCCTAAGAACTTGGATTATTGTCTTTGATCCTCAAAGCAACCCTATGAGCTAGATAGTATTATTATATCTAATTTTCAGGTAAGGAAGGAGATCAGAGAGATCAAGAAGCCAAAAATGTAAAGGGAGGGGGTGGCTTGCAAAGAGGTAGTGAAAAACTCTACTAGTGTGTTCTAGGAAAGCCCTGATGGTGGTGGTGCTGCTGCTGTAGACACAGCAGGGCTCCTAGTTGACACTCTGTACTGTGTGCTGTTGGGCAGCTTATGGAGGAGGAGGGAGAGGAAACCGTGACTGTTCTTCAGGCTCAGGCGAGTGCTCTGCATAGAACAGTGATGGCATACACAACTGACTCTGTCACAAAATGAGTGAGTCACGAGGACTCGGGAGGCTAGATACAGTCGCTGCTATGGATGGGTTGCACGTCACAGGACTGACTTCTCTGCTCATTCTACCATCAGGGAAGCTGAGCACAAGGCTCAGTTTGTCAGTACGGACAAACTGGTGATGAGGAATATCGAGCTCTTGGGCAGGCTCTGTGTGGATAGCATCCTAACACTTTCTGAAGCAGGTTTAATGCTAAGCTAAAAATTTTGCCTTAAGCCTCTGGGCTGCTTCAAACCCAGATTTCAATCAAAAGGAAAACCATCTGGACTTTTTAAAACTCAGGTATCAATGCTGTTCAAAACAGTAAAAATACAAGTATGAAATTAATAGCTAGTTTTTTTCATTGTGAGAAATACTGAATTAATACAAACTTGTCAAAGGCATTTATGCTGAATACAAGCTGATTTAATTTTCAAATTTAGGTCCTAAAATGGTATTGATGAAGAAGCTAAATTTGTATGTATGTTTTACAACAGGTTTCTTTCAAATAAAGTAGTATTTGATATTGGGTCTATGTGAATGGGTAAAAATTGAGTGGGTATAAACTTCCCAAGACATATGTTTTGTTTTGTTTTGTTTGTGATAAGCTATCACTTATGACAACATAATATGGCCGTTTAATATATACTGTGTTCTTTTTTCCTTTTCTAAAATGTTACATTTATTTATGATTGCATATTCATCTATGTGCATGTTACATTGAGCATGTAAGTTAGACAACTTGCAGGACTCCATTCTCTCCTTCTATCACGTATGTGGTTCTTCTGAAGATCATACAAATGTTACTAGACTTGGTGCAAATCTCTTTAGCATCCGAATTATCTTACCAATCAAGTTTTCAATGTTATTTATTTTAACACACAAATCCCTACAATATACACGCAATACACCTTCATTTTCAGTATAGTAAATCAGGGAACAAAAGGAACACAAATTTGACTGTAAATATGTTGCCACTTATAATAAGTAATCCGCAGCTCCTTCTGTTCCATCTCTGGATACCTTGTACAGTACAATTGCATTGTCTTCTTGTACCAATTCTCCCAAATTAGTCTTAGGGATCCTCCCTTTTCTAAGCTAGCAAACTTTACATCTCTTTATATCTTACCCCTGGCTAAAAATAATGCCTAAGAACCTGGTGCATCCGCTTCAGGTGTTTGGGAGACCTGTGTTCTGGTACAAGAAAATGCAAATAGGAGCACATGAGAGAGCCTAGAGGACTAGCTAACTGGGAAAATAGAAGCTAATCCAAAATCCCCAAGACAGATCCCATTTAGGGTCTACCATGAGATGCAGTCAAAAATAGAGGCTGAAAGATATGCACAGGGAAGGCACTGATCCAACTGAGGAGTAAAATTGCAGTGATGGTAGCCTGACAGGAATGCTGTAGGTGGGTGTGAACGGAAGTGCAATGTAGGTAAGGGTCTGTAGGTTGGCAGGCAAAGGGAGGTGGTGGTGCAGGGCTACTGGATAAATGAAGTAAGACCTCAAATGCTCCTGTTTTGACAGAATATGAGGTGTGGTATGAGAAGAAATTTAACATGCATAGAAAGTTAAAAGGCATGACCTAGGCAGGACTTGCATGGTTCATTAAACACTTTGGACTTCTACCTTTCAAAAGAGCTTGGAATCTTCCAAGAGGTCAAACAGAAAAATCACCACCCAGCCTGCATTTAATTTAAATATTACTGATAGAACAATACTAACACTATTAACTGCTTCTAAGATAATCTCTTCTTACCAAGATTTGGCCCATAACCAGCCACCACCAATGCTTCTTCAATCATTTTCTTATAAGGTAGGACTGTTCTATATATCCCAGTTTGTCCTGAGTAACAATGTCTGCGGGTACATTACTTTCTAGGATCTGCCATCATTTTCTCTGAATGGATTTGGAAGGGGATGAACAGATACCGAGTTTATTTTCACAGAGTATCTCAATACCATGCACAAAGAAATGAAATCAGCTCTAGCTAAGGGCAGGCACCCCAAATGAGCTGGGGTTTAAGTCCTGGGCTGCTGTGTTCCTAGGCTACCAAAGTGAGTGTCTTTCAACTATGGTTATAAATAGTAACACTGGAATTGGATTGGATTGTCAGAACCAGGATTTCAGGTCTGTTTGCCCCTTTTAGGACACATGTCTATTACTTTATTTATTAATGGTTTAGACTGTTGTTTGGCTTTTTGGCTTTGATTCTCACACATCTGATATGGGATTCCCCTCTGTATGCTATGAATATGTTTTATAACTATTGGTTAATAAAGTTGCTTTGGCCTATGGCAGGGCAAAATATAGCCAGGCTGGAAGAGATATAGAGAGAGTAGGCAGAGTCAAGGCAGATCTATGTAGCTGCCAAAGGAAAAAGATACCTGGGAACTTTCTTGTAAGCCACAGCCTCATGGCGATACACAGATTAATGGAAATGGGTTAATTTAAGATCTAAGACCATTGGCCAAGCAATGTAATTAATATAGTTTTTGTGTGATTGTTTGAGTCTGAGCAGCTAGGAAATAAACGAGCATTCTCGTTTTACTTGCCTCTCTCTCTCTCTCTCTCTCTCTCTCTCTCTCTCTCTCTCTCTCATTTTTGCCTTAATAAAAGCATGTTCCCAGAGTCTGTCATTATTTGTGCTATATCTAGAACTACAATTATCCCTGAAGAAGTGTGTATATTTAATACAGCTCCATCATCATGGTGAGGGATAATACATACCAAGGGGTTGGATTCAGTTCTGAGACTGTGCAGTGTGAATGGAGGATGTTTCCCATGTTTTTTCCATCTTTCTGCCTTACCTTGGAAGAAGTGAATTAAACACACTTTTCTCCATTAACCAGGCAAACGTGACTAGGAAGACTACCCATTCCCTGAGGAGAGCAAGATTTTGATGGCAAAAGCAGAGACCTGCCATGTTACATGAACATGTTACATGTTAAATTCTCCTCTGAAGGAGAGAATTCATGCCTGAAAGCTGTGCTCTAACATCTGCATGAATGCCACGCCATGAAAGTGGATGCACACCACGTAGAAGGCGATAATGAACAAACAAAAGGAAAACAGAAGCCTTGGCTGCATCATTGTGTTCTTCGGACATTCGGACATTATAACAAAAATCTTTTGGGAAAATAATAGTTTTCTTAAAAAAGAAACAAAATATTTATTTAGGGAGAACATCAATATTCTGTATTCTGCATATACCCTTAATTTATGTATAACAGAAGCCATCTCTACTTCTGTTGTCAGCAGATTACTACATACACTTTTTTCTTGCGATTTTCCCCCATTGTTTCTTTTATTTTTGAGATTATAATATAATTATCTCATTTCTCCATCCTAAACTCTGCATTACAACAGAATCAGATTAGGCAATGCCCTGGGGAAGGGCTTATGACCATCAAATCAAAATATTAAAAGTAATGTGTAAATATTAATTTGAGGTTTTTATTGAAAATAGATTTTTTTCATACACTATATCCTGATTAAGGGCTCCCCTCCCCAATTCCTTTCAGATTCTTTCCATTTGCCCATTCACCCAAATCCATACCTTTCTTCATTTATTTCTCATTACTATAGAAACAGGCACCTATAATAATGATGATGATGATGGTGGTGGTGGTGGTGGTGGTGACATTATTTATTACTATAAGATAAACACAAATAAACCAGAATAGGAAATAACAAACAAGCAGAGAAAAATTAACAAAGAAAAAGCACAAAATTCATCTTTTAAATTAATTTCTTCTTTTTGTTGTTTTATAGCTTTTCTTGGAGCTCAATATTTTCTGCTGCAAAACTACATATAAATCTAATATTTAATATGAGATGTACATACACTTGTGAAAAATAATGCTCACTATGTTGTATTAAACATCACTCAGGGATAGCTGTGAGTATGCTTTGATGAACTTAGAAAAGCTCTAGACTGAACTCTGGCCATTAAATATCAAAAGTTATCAACGAGCTGTGTCTTTGATTCAGCTAGTAATCTTTAATTTGAGCACAGAAACCCAAAGATTTAGGCTTCATTTGAGAAGAAGAACCCCAAAAATGCATCTTTTCTTTCAATTTTTATGTGTAAATTCAATCTTTGGTCTATTTAAGGATATCATATTTGGATTTCTCTGCAACTATACCTATCTATAGCATATGAATATAGAAATATGTCATTTCTTTGTAGTAGATTTAAAATTTTATAATAAATCTTTAAATGAAAAATATATTATATTGCTTACTAGGTTTATGGTGAAGTTGAAAAAAAAATGTAGCAATGATTTCATTTATATCCCTAGATGATACTACTGCATTGCAAACAACCAACGATTATATTGAAAGTTTCAATTTTATATTTTTGCAAATGTGTGATACTGCTTTCCTTATTTGTCTTTTCCACCATCCTTCAGCAAAAGTGGGCCTAAAAATACAACTATTTCAATAAAATATTTGGATCAGAAGGTCATAATGAGAATGTGACATGAACATTGCAAAGTATAGACATGTACTTTGAGTTTATCCAAAAGAAAACTGAGAACTAAGCATCTATTTCTCTGCCTTTTGAAATCAACCCTGAGTCATGACACACTATGCCTGGTATAAAAATTGTAAAATAGGGACTTTAAGAATGTCCGCTGGCTGACTGTATCTGAAAGGCTTATGCAGCCCTCATAAGTTCTTGAACCTAGTTTGGTGTCCTGCCCAATTAGCAGACTGTTCTGTGGAGCTTTTGCATATCTTTTGCGTATTTTAGGGATTCATGACTCATTGAGTGTCAGGAGCCCTTAGCCACCACGTGTTCTGCGATCCAATCCAGTACATAGATAGTTGTGTTCTGTAACTTGGCTGGCACAATATTGTGAAACAACCCGGTGACCCTGGTCACCTCAGTTCAGATTTAAGAACCAAAGAGGCCACTCACCTCTTTAGCAGTTTATGTCCCAAAACACCCAAGTGGTAACTGGGGGACCCTGCTCTTATCCATTAGTTTAAAAAGCATCCAAAGGGAAGTACATCTTTTTCTATAGCCTGCCAAATTACACTTCGTCTTACTGAATAGTAGGTTTATCCCAATTAAGAACTGTAATTTACTACTGCCTAATACTAGGCATAAAGAATTTTAGGCATTTTTGCTTCTCTATAAAAACATGTGGACACATATTATTAATGCAAGATTTTCAAAGTGATTCAGAGAAATAATAAAATGATGGAGAACCCAAGCAAATGTGCTGCTGAAGAAATGTTTCATTTCAAATGTATTAATTGTTGATACCAATCCCATGCTTGAAAAATGCAGAACCATTCAGTCGATTTTATTTTCAATATTTGGAAAGGATGTATTTCAAAATCATAGCATGACAGCACTGTTACATTTAAAAGTTTGTCTCATTGCTCTTTTTCAATGTACACATTCCTCGTAACTGAAGAAGTCCCTTAAATATTACTATCTAATACACATGGAGAGTCCCTCGCCGCACAGATACGAGTCAGTGCTGTATGCTTAGAACTTGAGTCTGTGAGGCATTTTTACAAACAGTGAAATAATTCCTTATATATTTTAAATTTTATTTATTGGTATGAGAATGATATGTCTTATTAATGATATGTCCTATTAATGATATGGCTTATTTCTTATGTTTTCTAATCCCTTTGTAGAGTTCTCTAAAAGGCTCAAACTTCCCACATATGAGGCTTATGATGTTGAGGATAGAATATGAGCAATCGCAGAAGGATGAGGTTGAACTTGAGGCCAGTAGAAAAGTTCCTGACCTGCCTCTATGTCACAGGTCCATTGAGAAGTAATGGATGTATTAGTTCACCGGTTCACTAGTTCAGAGGTTCACAAATCCATCTTCTCTCCAATTTGTCAAGCAAATAGTAGTCCAGATGGTCTTATGCAAATATTTTGTAATTTATTTATGTATTTATAAATGATGAGTTGCTTAAATGAAAGGTTTAGCTTGATTTTTATGATTATACAAATTGTATTTTTTTTGATCAGTACAGAATTACATCACTTCCTCTCCTCTTTTTATTCCCTCCAGTCCCTCCCAACTGCCCTCCATGTAATCCCTCCTATAGGTCCCACTCGCAAGTTTATAGTTTTTTATTATATTTGTTACACACACACATACACACACACACACGTGTGTGTGTATACAACCTGATGAGTCTGTATTTCTTCAGGACTAACCACTCTGCACTGGAAAACCAATAAGGGGACATCCCTCCTCTCAAGAGAGGTTAATTCTTCTTCTAATACTCAGAACTTGCCTGGAGAAATTCCTCAACCATTAAAATCTAGGCTCACAACCTAAAGACAAGAATATATAATTTAAAACAAGCATTTCTATGGGTTTAATAAATCACTAGGCTCATGCACTAACCGTGTACTTCGCTTTCACACTCATTTGCTGACACAATTTACATAATTTATATGCATTTCTTGCAAAAAAGCAAAGAGCCCACATTGTGAAACTTCGTTCTGTCTATCCCACACAATTCTAAATACCACTCTCTGAGTACTCAGGGTGGCTTGCTCTGGCCTTCAACCACTCCTTATAGTCTCATGTTCCTCATTTTCCCTGATGGCTTATTTGTCCCGCGCTACCGTCTCGCCAGCAAGAACGACGCGGCACACTTAGGATCCTTCTGCAGAAAAGCTTTAATGTGTCTTGAGAGAGAGTGCATAAGCTTACAAAGCAGAGACGGAGACCCAGAATGAGGGGAACCCATCCCTTATATAGGAAACAGTCCTCGCTTCGGACGTGTCACTCTTGGATTGGTCTGCTGCCCATCAACCCAGATGACGCCTCAGGAGTAGGCAGGGACACAGCAGTGGAAAGTTACCAAGCACATGCGCATTATAGTCCCACTGTCTCTGCCTCCCCAATGCTGGGATTAAAGGTGTGTGCTACCACACCTTGAGGTCACAGAGGTCAATCTACATCTGCCCCTTAAAGTAATGGAGAATGTGGTTGCGGCCCTCCACACTTATTAGTAATCTTTTTTACTATGTTCACCTGTATAAGTTTTAGCCATTTGGATTATATACCTTAAATCACTTCTACTATTTTCTCTGACAGAACTCAAGAGACATTTCTTTTTACCTTTTGATAAAAACTCACTGTACTTGTCTTTGATATTCTTTTCAAACTTTTCATATTACACCTGATCTTGATCTATCTGGAACCCTCAAGACTCAACCTTATTTTTTTTTGTTTCCTATGAAGAAATGTGCACAAGTTCTTTCCATTCAGTGTCTGTGATAAAGTTGTTGCTATAGAGACATTTATTGAAGAGTTAATGTTAAGTTAAAGTGAAATGTACAATTAACCATCTGTAGTATGAAAATAACTTTTAACTAGATGCACTCAAAATGAAAAGCAGTTGGATTATATTTAATTTACTTTATTAATTAAATAAATGCTGTCTTGAAAATAATTCCAATACAAAATGCTGGAAGGAAAACCTGAAGCCATAAATTAGCTTTCTCTCTTTTTATTGGTTATGTGTACAAAAGGTACACACTTGATGCTAAAAGCTAGTATTTTTAGTAATGATTCTTGATTTTTAAAAACTTATTAATAAATTGCCTGCTATTCTTTGATTAGTTAACACACATGCACACATAATTTTTAAATATTTACTTTTTAAACTAAAACAAGTAGAGAAAAATAAATAAACGCAACTACAGTCAGAGTACAAATCTCTGAAGACTTCTATTTTTCTGCCAAGATATTTTTTACAGCTATTAGGGAAAGATCTGAGAAATCAGAAAATATATTTTCCATTTCTAATTAAAATGTCAATGACTTTTGAAGCAGATGCAGTCATTCAGAAGGACGGGGAACTCAGCAGGTTTTATAGGCAGAACAATGAGTTAGAGCCATTCAGGTTGTGTGATCCTGGAGGAAGTGAGCTCTCTCTGTATAGCCTTTGGTTTCCCATACAAAGTCAACAAGGTCAAGGATGAAAATGTGCGATTGTAAAGAAGAGAAGAGTGTTAACACAGATTTGTAAAAATTGCATAAGATAATTCACATATGCAGAGTATAAAATATTGAAAAAAATTACCTGAGTTGATATCTACACAATGTGTTCAAATACACAGTAGTAAATGTCTTGCACTTCAGTGCTAAAAAGATGTTTTTAGAAAACAATTAAAGACTAATATTAGCTATAGATTCTTTAAAAGCTAAGGCTTATGAAGCTTTATATGCTTCTAAAGATTAGTGTATTTTTAAAAATCTGCTAAATGTAGTTTAATATTGTAATTGTTTTCTTGATTGTATTATTTTATTTTATATAGACAAATAAGTAATATCAATAACTTAGTCAGATATGAATCATTTTATATGCACAAAGGATAAACTATAAACAATTTAGAATAATTATCTTAAGTAATTACTCTCTTTTCAAAATTTCAGTACACAAAGGAAATCAATTTTGAAGAAAAGACTTAATTTTTATCTCAAATGCATGAGCGAATCTTATTGAGGCAGTTTTTTCAATTCTGAAGGAACAGACTTAAGTTGAAGCAAAACTAAGCATCCCTTAGCAAAACTAAGTATCCCTTAAACAGTTTGTCTACTTTCATTCAAGTGAGAGAGATTAAACAATATAAACAATGAGAAGGAAAAAATGCATCAGTGAAAGAGGAGTGGTGAACTATTATATCCTTTTGTGGGGAGCTATACGGTTGCCCCCCTGAAATTTTCTGAGCCTCATCAAGTGGGAGTTCATTTCGGGATACTTGAGCTCTGATGTAAATGGGTCCTTGTAATATGATTACGTCCATCCCATTACTTGTTCATGCACAGTGTGCTGGACGTAATTTGAGGAGACATCCGTAGTTCTGAATATTTTCACCTTTTGGCCCAGTGTTGAAAATATTTATTTAAAATGAAAAGTGGGCTGGGAAATTATTCTGCAGCCAAAGGTGTTTGCACCAAACTAACAACCTGGGGTTGCACGTCAGAACACACAGGGTGGAAGGAGAAATCTGAGTCCTAAAGCTTCCCACTTATCACCACACATGTGCTGTGTAATCTGTGCTTCAACAAATAAGGTCCATACACCTACAGATTCGTGAATGCACACACACGTGCAAATAAATGTTTACAATATCATTATTTATAGAGACTTTCGTGAGTGCAGTGGACAACTTGAACATGTAAAAAACTTACGATATTTTATAATGTTTCAAGAATTTTATTTTTGCAAGCAGCTGTAATCTCATTAGTTACAGACTTTTGAGTTCGACTTGAACAGAATAGAATGAGTTTCAATTCCTTGGACAATGACGGACATTTCCTTGCTATAGTTAAAGTCACAGCATAATATAATGAATGAGCTATTATATTACCCCCCTACTATTCATCAGAGATGATTCTATCTATATTATAACGATCAAAAACTCTGAATGGCATTACCTCCTAACAAACATTCCAAATCGTTAGCAACTGGGGTATAGCTCTGTTTCTATCATCTTGATATTGATGTTGATACAATTTTGTACAGCAAACCCTCCCTTACCAGCCTCCCTGTGTTGCCATATACTGTATAGCTACATCAACTGTAGCAAATACCAATTTGATTTTATTTAGCTCATATGTGGTCTCAGAGAGCCACTTGAAATTCGGTATGCAGAATCTACTATCCTTATTATCAACTTCAAAGTACATATGTCTTCTACCATTGTAAGATTAGATAAGGTTTAGTAACATTAGGAAGCTCTCTAAAGTTGCTGATTTTGGTACAAAGCTTTTCTGTCTGCCAATATTAAGTCTCAGTCAACACAGACACTGATCCCATAAATTTCATATCAAATGAAAAGATCATTTAGAACCATGACATTACCATTTCACTGTTTCTAAAAAAAAACTTATGATTTTATGAAGAAGAATCCACCGAAATCCATGTGTTTTCTAAGAATAAGAATCCATAAAAGGCTTTGTCATCTTCTGATGGTGCTGACCAGATCAGCCTCCATTTAGAGAATTCCTTGACTATTTAAAGATCATTTCTAATTTACAATATCCCAAAGATGTTTGGGATGATAAACATAATGAGCTGAAGTCATCCTTTTACTTCATTTATTGAGCCCACATTAACTTGAACTTCCAACGTCCCTTCTGAAAGTGGACGTTGGACCTGGAACACCAGCATTTGTGGTGGTTTGAATAGGAATGCCTCTGATAGGCTTATAGATTAGAATTCTTGGTTATCAGAGAACGGCACATCTTGAGAGGGATTAGAAGGGGTTGCTTTGTTGCAGGAAGTGTGTCATTTGGGGGTGGTCTTTGGGGTTTCAAAAATCCAAGTCAGTCTCAGTGTCTCTCTTACTGTTGCCTACAAGTGCAAATGTAGAACCCTAAGCTCCTTCTCCACCACCATGTCTTCCTGTATGCTACTATGTTTCTGCCATGGGAATAACAGACTAAAACTCTGAAACTGCAAACAAGCCCCAACTAAATGCTATTTCTTCTAAGAGTTGCCAAGTTTGGGTGATTTCTCTCCACAGCAATAGAACACCAACTAAATGCCCTCTAGAGAACTGAAAGAAATGCCAGAACTTGAGATAACCTTTTCTTATAAGTTGTAGTCCTAGCTTAACTGCTGACTCCAAGATAATTACTGGGAGATGTCCAAGAATGCTAAATGTAAAGCACAGTCACCCTCAATTCCGCTTGGAGAGTATTTGTATATACTCTGAGCCAACCAAGACCTACTTCTTTTATCCGACTACAGGAACAAAAAGATGCCTACAACTTCTTGGATATGTAAGTATTTTGCTTCTTAAAACTTCTAAGTAATACATAGCTAGAGCGTAGGTGAATCATCCCGCATTTTAAATCACTCAACTTTAAGAAATCTCTTCCATTTATTGAACTTAGAGTAATTCTAATTAATTCTGTCATTTACATTCTTCTAAGCTTAAACTCCAAAATGGTATCATAGTGTTTCTCAATGTGTTTTGACAAATCAAAAAGGAAATACCTTGTCAACTCAGCCTGTCATTTGTTATTCTAAAACTTCATCTCAAAATAGTATCTTTTTATTCATCATATATAAAACTATTTTCTCTTTTGTTTTTAATTATAAAATTTGGATTTATTTCATATATGAATATTTTGTCTGCGTGAAATATGTACACCATGAGTATGAGTAGGACTGGTAGAGGTCAGAAAAGAGTACTGAATTATTGATGGTTTGTAGGCGAACATGTGGATGCCAGGAACTAAACTCAGGTCCTGTGTAAGAGCAAAAAATGCTTTTAGTCACTAAGCTACCTCAGAAGGCATGAAACTACAATTTCAAACACAGTAAGTCCAAACTCTGAATACGAAATCATATATAGTAGTATATCATGTACCTATAATGTATAGGGATTATCCTTAGCCTTCTTATTATACTTTCATAACTTGGTTTATTTTTAATTACTGCATAAATGTTGCCTCCGTGCACATATGCGCCTATGAAGTAGATTTGCGTCCACATCAGTTGGTATTTCCTAATTATCTGCATTTAAAATTCTGTGTGCTGTGTTTTCTATTTATAGTGAGTTTATATAAAACAGCAGCTGGCCCAGAAAAAAAATGATTGCTGAGAAAGAACCAGGGCATAAACTTAGCAATGAGGGGTGTTTGCTGATGAAATAAATATATTTGACTGAGAGACTACATACTGACTGTGAACAGGAGAACATCTATGAACATGTTCCTCGTTCAAGGAACCAGATTTCAGAATTAATTAGATAACTCTGCCCATCTGCAGTTTTATTGCTTGTCAACTGTCATTCTTCTAGACTTCGTGAACCACACATATAGTTTGCTAGTTCACTAATACAGAACAGTAAGTCTGAACTTACTCAAATCTAATTTTTATATTTATAAACAACATAAATAATTATTACCTGTAATTTTATTTTACCTAAATTTGCTGCTTGCACTCACGAAGTTACAAATAGGTATTGGAGGCTTATTATTTGAAAGCTAAAGAACAGTTCAGGCACAGAATACTGCCTTGCATTATTATGAGCCTAAGTTCAATGCATAGAACTGGCTAAAAAAAGAAAATAAGATAAAATATTAAAATATGGGGTTATAAAATGTCCTGTTCTTTTCTAAAAAATGGCATCAATACTAGGTCTCCATGAGAGTGTACTCTGAACATGTGCTTACATTAAGTTAGTTTGTCAAGCAGACTTCCTGAGCTCTGTAAGAAAAATCAATCTTTCTTAATTTATTTGTGTTTTAACTGATTTTAAACAAAGTTTTAAAATAATATTGGATAAGGTAAAACATACAACACTAAGTTTATGGATGCTAGAAATGCAAAATAAATCTGTTCAGCCCTCTAAATATTTATTTGAATGTCATTAAAGTTTTTTTTTGTTCCTGTTCCTCAAGCACATAGGTGACAATTACTTGAAGAACTACACAAGTATATATACATACTTCTTATTATATGTGACTATTATATGACTCACCTATAATTTATATATGTTCATATTAAAATAGTATGTATTTCATAATCTATTTTACCTTAAATTTGTTTATGTTAATGTTGAAGTATGTGTATTTGTCAGGGTTCTCTAGAGGAACAGAATTAAAAGATGAATATATATATATATACATATACACACAAAAATCACATATATGCATATACATATATGTATACACACACATACACACATACACATATATATGATCTAGCAGAGAGGCTTACAGTCTTGGTCAAGCTAGTTCCACAACAATGGCCTTCTACCAACAGCAAGTCCAAGAATCCAGCACTTGTCTACTCCATGAGGCTGGCTGTCTCATCTGGTCTTTAGTGGAATCTGAAAGAAGTGGTCTCTAACACCAGTGAGCGGATGAACCTACCAGTAAGAGTGAGGGCAAGAAGGTAGAAAGAAGATGCTTACACTTTCCACATCTTTTATATTAACTGCCATCCGATATGGTCTGTGTCAAACATGGGCCTTCCCACTTCAAATGATTTAATTAAGAAAATCCCGCATAGGTGTACCTAACCTCCGTAATCCAGGTATAGTCATATTGACAACCCACAATAGCCATCACAGGGAGGCTACTCTATAATAAAAGCAGTTCCAGAATCCATATTTTTGCTTGTACTGCAAAAAACCCTCTGAACTTTTCATAATCACAATGCTGTTTAATCAGAGCAAAATATTCAGCATTTTCATAGTTTGATTTTTTTTATTGGCTGAAAGAATACTGCTGCTAGCACTTTTTACATGCTATTTTGAGACACATTATTTTATACATAGCTATAGGACAGACTCTTATAAATGGGCTTGCAGGGATAAATGATGAGTCATTTTGAAAATTTGACAGTAAATCAAACTTACCTCTGAATTTCTGACAGTTTTGAAACATCAATGAATTTCAGCTCCTCATTCAAAGTCCCAAATTTTTATCAATACCCTTCTCCCACATTGCTCAAAATAAAAGCATATCCATTTATTTTAAGAAAAAAGTACAGTGTTCAGATATCTATAAGGAAAAAAATCATTTTTTAAGAGTTTTACCACATTCTCAAAAAAAAACTAAGTAAACATCTTACATGTCTTTTTATATTTGGATTCAGTAAATGAAATCAGCCCCACTTTCAGATCATAGGGAAACCTATGCCCTCCTTGCCCTCCTTTCCAGGGTATTAAGAAAACCATGATTTTATCGGTAGTGATTCTCAAAGGTTATTGATCATGAAAGACTCAGCTTTGCTTTAAGAATTAAGCCTTCATTCCAAAAGAAAAGGGGCATAAATAAATTTTAATAGTAATAAATATACACATAGTTTTGTGTACATCATTAAACTTGGAAGATGAGGCATATACTCACAAAATTAGCAACCATAGAAAAAAAATACTATGGCTCAGAAAACAAAGTTGTCTTCTACAAAGTCTGATAACCTGAATTTACATCCTAGAAGTCACATGGGAGAAAGAAAAAATAACTGACTTCTAAAAGGAGTCCCCTGACTCCTCCATACACGTGCACACCCAAATAAATAAATGAATGAATAAGAAAATAGCAATTAACAAATCATTCTAAAAAAGAATTCTGTTTGCAACCTAAGATCTCTTTGCTGGATTTCATAGATATCTTATACACCCCCACAAGTGTAATGTTTATACTCTTCCTAAATCTCAGTTTGTGGGAAGTCATTTGATGTGACAGGACTTAGAGAATTGTATTGACAGACTGTTCCTAAACTAAATTACTCAGCAGCACCAGACCTAATCAATTAAACACCGTACCGTGATATAACGTAAGTTCTAAATGATCCTCCACAAGAAAGGTTGTACTCCTGTTTCTTCTCAGTTGGCAGTGCCTGTCCTTGCCATGTACTCTCCTGAGCTTCAGACAGTAAGTGTATAATTACTCATAATAACCGTAACATATATTTATATAGTAACTGCCATTTTCAAAAGACTTTCATATTTACTAGCTCAGTTTGGATCCATATTCAATGGTCCTCAGAAAATAAGGACACCATCAACACCATCTTTTCAGTTCAGTAAGATAGAGTTCAAAAGAATAACAAGTCTAGGAAATTATAACAATCAGGGATGACACACAGACGTGGGTTTCGTCATAAGAATTTTGAAAAGTTCCTACGTTGTACATAAACAATGTACAACTTAGAAAACTTCAATGATTTGTCTGAAGGCTCCCAGAAATGGTCAGGATAGAAGCTATTCAGGACTTAGATTTCAGGTCTACTCCTATAGCCAGGGATAGACACCTGACTTTTTAAAACAATTTCAATCAAAGGCATATTTTGGAAATTACGTTTTGACACATCGAGGCTGATTTTAGCTTCTCTAGTTGCTGTGATCATTTAGTGTTTATCTACAAAGTGGTATTAAAAAGACAAAGCAAGGGGATGGAAACATACCCTGCCCCCCCCCGACTCCCTGGTAGTTCTGGTTCTAAATTGTACTAGTAAGAAGCATAGTTAAACTAGAACCTTCTAGTATGCATAGGTTTTACAAATGTGACCAGCACTATTTTTACGAAATGATAGTAGTTGCTCCATCTCTGCCTTTCAGGACCTACCAACTCTTTGGATCTGTCAAACGCCACTAATAGACCCAGAAGCAACATAGATTTCCCCAGAGACTATCTTCCCAGGTATTCCTTAAACTCACAGATGTAATAACCTTCCTAGATTCCATACTCTCACTCTACGCAATGACTGGAGGAGCTACCTTGGAGAGTCTGTTGATCCCAGCCTTCCACATGCTTACATCTTTGGACAGCATGTGAAACAAAACTTCCCAGCTGAACTCAGCTGTGATAGACAGCAAATGATCAATTACTAGTTTAAAATTGCTAAGTTAGGAGCTGGAGAGATGGCTCAGTGGTTAAGAGCATTGCCTGCTCTTCCAACGGTCCTGAGTTCAATTCCCAGCAACCACATGTTGGCTCACCACCATCTGTAATGAGGTCTGGTGCTCTCCGTCTCAGAGGGACGGCATTTGCCATTTTCACTAATATTTGAAGCAACAGACTTAGCAGCCACACAAGTTGTACCTGCATTTACGGTTTCTCTCGGATATATCTTTGGTGAGAGTCCCTGTTTGTTAGCACTGGTCAACACCAGAGTCCTGATACACATCTCTCTAACCTTTCACTCTTTCCCAACTAAATATAAACTCCAGTTTCGACCTTAGTACTTTCTAGAGGAGGGAAACGACAAACATGCCCTTACCGGAATTATAAAAGGCACATGAATGCAGGTACAACTTGTGTGGCTGCTAAGTCTGTTGCTTCAAATATTAGTGAAAATGGCAAATGCCGTCCCTCTGCTTCCCCTCAGATAGCCTCTAATGCCAGTCAATGAAGGTAGAACAGTCTGTTCAGGCCAGGACCTTCCATATGAGGCCACCCACCTAGCTTCGAATCTAAGCCTTTTATCTACCTTCTATGGGCATAAGGACCTTCATGCTTCCAGCACTGTGACCAGAAAGTTGTTTCAGCAGAGTCTCAAGGTTTTCATCTTTGTCGTTAGAAAGTGATGATACTATCTGGTGATTTGGGGGGTTATGTGCAAGATAAACATAAAAAAAATGTAAAAATATTTAGTCAATACCCGGGCGGTATGGGCCTATA
Organism: Myodes glareolus; assembly: GCF_982192425.1. NCBI lineage: Eukaryota > Metazoa > Chordata > Mammalia > Rodentia > Cricetidae > Myodes > Myodes glareolus. Next base: position 5,807,039 of record NC_142049.1, read on the forward strand.
ATCAGTGTGGAATAGACTTCTGCTGTGCAGGAGACTTCACCCCTTCAAAGGCTTCTCCTGACTTCCCACTGTCTGTAAGATCAAGTGGAGAATTGTATCCTCTGTTCCTCTACAGGAGTACTTCTCAATCTTTCTTGGGCTCAGGGAACCCTATCGGGGTTCTTATTGAAATGCAAATTCCAATGAAGTAAACTCAGTAGGCCACGGATTTGTGCATGCCCGAGAACTACCCAGGTGGTGCCAATGCTCTTTGCAAAAGGATATATGTGAGTATAAAGTTGCATTCTTCCTCAACCTGAAGAACATCACCAGTTTCATGATTGGGTCCTTGTGGTAGTGGGGAAGCAGGAAAGAGTGATTAACACTGCCCAAGTGGATATTAGACCAACTCGCCGGGTGTTGTTGATAAGGAAAGACAAATGTTACAAAGAAGAGAAATCTACGAGCATTGTGTTGTTACTTTGACGTCAAGGACACAGAGTTAGAGTCTGGACGGTAGAGTGGCGGGAGACCCATCTGACAGAGAAGCAGAATTGATAAAGTTGCTGGGCAGGGGAGATGCTTTTATTAACTGTCATGCTGAGCGTTCCTCTGCAGCGAAGGGAAAACAGAATCACAGGCATGAAGCTACAGTAGCAGGCAGTAATTCCGGCAAATTTCTGCACAGTGGAAATCGAGTTCGGGTGGAAAATTGTGGCAGAAGATACGGGATGAGCAAAATTCAGCTTAATTCATCATTTCGTTCTACTTGGGGAAGATCTTTACCTCACAGAGTTGTCCAGAGGAAATGTGTTAATACACTAAAGACATATGAAGTGCTTTATAAAATCAGAACTATGGTTGACATTCCAATGTCAGTATTAGCTAGCATGAGAACTATCTCCTTGGAGGAAATGATGTATATTATAAAAAATATATGTTCTATGTAGTATTTTTTATGTTTAAAAAATTAATTTACATGAAAACACTAAATGTGTTTTCTAATCTCACATAATTTGCATGGAGGACAGATTTCATCCTGACGCACTCAGATGCAGAATTATACATCCTTCTACTACTACTCATGAACAATTTAGGCCAAGTAGTTCATTTTAAACTACAGGTTATTCATTGTAAAATGATAATAATATTCTTCAGATTTATTGTTTTTCTTCATGTGTATGTGTATACAACTGGGTGAGTGTCTGCCATGGGTGTCTCAGGTGCTCGCAGAGGCCAGAAGACCAGGTCATAGCTCCTGGATGAAGAACTATAGAGAGCTGTAACCTGTCCTACGTGGGTGCAGGTATCCACTGGAGGAATAACAAGGTTTCTTAAATTCCGCGACATCTCTCCAAACCAATAATGCAATCTAGTTGCTGTGTGATCATTCATGAGACCCAAGCACAAACGCATGTTAACATTTTTCTGTATGCAAGTTATGATTGATTTAACATATTCATACTTCAGACCAACAAATAGTCCTTCACAGTTTTGATTATTTAGGCAAGAAAATTATCTGTCAACTAATTTCCATCTATATTACATTAATACTAAGCTCAAATGGGCAACCCAATGACAACATTCACCCCTTTCAAAGCATAAGGCAAACTAATTCACATGTGTGTTCTCTTATTTCAGTGGTAATAGCTACCACAGCTACTGTGAGGGTTTGTCTTTCTGTCAGCTAGACATAAACTAGGATAATTTAGAAACATCATCTGCGAAAATGCCTCTATCAGTTTGGCCTGAAGGTAGGTCTTTAGTTAATAGCTGATGTTGGAGGGCTGAGCCCACAGTGGATAGTGCCTTGCCTGAGAAATGGCATTGAGTTTCTTCACAAGGGCATCAAGCCACTAAACAACACCCTCCTCTGTTCCTCCCAGACTCTAGATTCTTGCACTCCTTGAGTTCCTGCCTTGGTTTCCCTAAATGATAGACTGTGGTGGGTACATTTATCCAAATAAGCCTTGATTGTTATTACAACAACAGATGGTAAGTGTGGACAGGTGCTGAGTTCCTTGAAATGTCCAAGGGTTCCCAAGCTGGATATTCTTCATATTTACTTGACAAGAAAAACTTGGTCCCTGTGCGCTAACATAATTAAATCGTTAAAAAATGTTTTTACTTATTTTTATGTTTGTTGGTGTTTTGCCTGTATGTCTGTCTACGCACTTGTAAGTGGCAGGTGCCCTCAGAGGTCTGAAGTGAGCATTGGGTCCCGTGAGAGCGCAGCTACTGACAGTGCCAGGCTGTTGCTGTCATTTATGTCACGACTCAAATTTCACCTCTTCAGATATTTCCTAGTTATTTATTTTATCTTCATCTCACCATCCCATCTCTTCATGGTCAATGACTCTGGAATTTAAACACCACTTTAATCTTCCGGAATATGCAAGACTATCTGAAATTCTGTCAATATACTTGTTTCTTTGTTCATTAATCATCTCATACTAAGGAGAATGTGTCTGCTGTAAAAGTGGACTTAGATATCTACTCTAAAGATTTTTGGGTGGTAGTTTGTGTAAAATGGGCATGTGGCACTTTTCAGAAACTGTTAAAAACAAAAAGAAATAAATGTTGATCAAAATTGTCATGAATGACAAAATACTAACATTTTAGTAACTCCAATATATATTTAAAATAGTTAGGATGCTATTTTTATACAAAGACGTTGTGATCCCAAATTATCAGCAGTTCAATATATAATTAACTAATATCTTTAGATTCAAATAATAAGTCTTCTGTATAAAGTTTGCTGTTAATAAGAAGGTGTGCGAAGCCTGGCGATCTTTGGCTATAGAAGGATGAATCTAAATAGGCTTGGCCAAGGGAGAGTGTATCATTTAGAACACAGCAGTTATGTCCCGAGTTCTACACTCTCTTACCTCCTTTCCTACAAGTGAACTTAAATTTATATGACATTAGTCATTATTTTACTAAAATGTAGCACAGTAGAAGATGCTTCTATGTGATACAACACAAGCATTGCATTTTATACACCAGTTCTCTTTGCATATTAGATGATATCATTATATACCAAGTATATTTAGTTAGACTAATTTCTAAACACTGTGGCTGTGGGGTGATCTTTCTGTGTGCTATGGTTATGTATTCCTCTCCTTGATTAATAATAAAAAGCTGTTTAACCAATAGCCAGGCAGGATATAGAATAAAATAGAGGCTGAAGGGCAGAATTAGCAAAAACATAATGGATGAAAGGCGAAGTAGTTCTACTTTCTAGTACAAATATTTGACCTGAAGGATTTCTGTTGAAAATGTTTTCTTGATGTCTTTCTTTCCTCGATACTGTCATCTCGAAATTTCCTTAGCCCTTCTATTTTCCAGTTATTACATACATGTTTCCTGATGTCTTCAGTGGATTCATGAATGGTGCTTAGATAGCAATTCTCCCTTTGATCTAATCCTTTATATCACCCCCATGACCATTGCAGTCCACAGACTTGGAAGTCGCTTACTTGATTAGGAGTTCGCCAGCTGTTTTCCAAGTCCTTCCAGATGCTTGAGCATGACTGAAGATCCCTTAACAGTTCTGAAGTCCCTGCCTTCTCCTGCATCTTCTCTCAACAGACCTTTGAATACCTCATTTGTCAGCGTTTGCCTGTGCTTTTCTGCCAGGAACTCATTTCCTGTACCACATTTATCTTTAGACCTCAGCCTTGCAAGAAGCATTTCTTAGTCATTCCCTTCTCTATATACCCTGTTTATCACGTTGGAATATGATTAAATATATGCATGATTATATCATCTCCATGAAGCCGTGCCTCCTGAGACATTAATGGACATGGCCCTCTTATCAGTCTTTCCACATATAATCAATCACTAAACATATATTCATAATATGAAAGTATAGTGGAAAGAATAATGAATGCATGGCTGGAATGATTTAGGATGTTAAACAAAAATTAGACAAATATGGGAAAGGGGCTATGACTCACTTGGTAATTATGCTTGCTCTCTCTGTGAATAGAATACCCATTTTCAAATTACCAACATTCATGTAAAAATCAGACATGGCTGTATATGTCGTTACCCTGGAGCAGGGGATAAAAGACAGACAGATAATGAGAGTTGGCTATCCAAGGACCTAGTAGAAACTGTGGGCTTCTAGTTCAGTGAGAGACCCTGCCTATCTCGAAGCAATAAAGTAGAAGGAATTAGAGAGAGACATCTTCCTCTGCCCTCAGTATACATAAGCACATACTTGGTGCATGCAACACACACATAAGTTAAGGTAGTGAGAAACTGTACACAGTAAGCCTGCTTTTTGGGACACAGAAGCTGCACAAGAATTTTAATGGACTTAATTGGCAGTCTGGTTGTTGTGTAGATTACAGGCTTTGGAGCCAATGATCAAGGCACCATACCAGTTAAAAGGCTATTAAACTAATATAAGAAATGGTGATTAACATGACGACAGAAGTAACAATGACAGTAGTTGGAGTAGCTATATGTCAGGCTGAAGATGAAATGAAATTTACTAAAGAAATGAATGGAAGTTTTGTTGTTATTGTTAATATTGTAGTCACAAATGTCTTCAAATTTTAGAATCAAGTAACTTTAGGGGTGGAACTCCCTTTGATAATTCTATAGGAACATAACTCTTGAAGGAGTATCAGGTTAGTTTGAGGACAGATTGAAGACATGATAAGAAACCCAAGGAACTAAGTGATGATTCAACAGAGAAGCTGTTCCCATTAATGTGGAGTATAAAGAGGAGGTATTGCCCAGAAATTCACATGGGAAGTGGTCATGAAAGGGTGATACATGGATGGACGATAGCATCCTAAGGCCTGCTTAGATCACACAGAAAGAACAATAAAAAGTAAAGAAACCCAGGGATAATGTTCTATCTAGTTTAATAATTTGAAGGGGCAGTTAAGAAAACATTACAATATGGAAGGCATTGCAGAGGAAAAAAATGCTAGCAAAATTAAATTACACTGATAAAAACAATTGTACGCTACGTTTACGGGATTTGTTTGAACTTCTGAGACAATGTCATGTGCTTTGTTAAGTACTGTTTATTAATTTCAACCAATATGTATATTCTTTATCTTCTCACCTTTTAACATGATTTCCACAGTTTGTCAACAATGTTTTGAAGCACCAAGTCTAATTTTCACTTTGTGTTGACTCTTTCTGTAGACTATCAGACACTTAAGATACTAAGAATTGGAGCTATGACTGGGCAACCAAACAGTTATTTGGTACACATGAGTCTCTGAGGTCAACACCTATCACAACAAGCATAAAGAAATTAAAATATATTTTTGGAAACATGAATTCAGACACTTTAACATTCATAGTTTATATATGTATGTGTATATATATGTGTGTGTGTGTGTGTGTGTGTGTGTGTGTGTGTGTGTGTGTGTGTGTGTGTGTATGTATATATATCCATAGCTTTTTTTTCCTGGCTCTAAATTGTGTTGTGTTATTCACTAATTTATTAAGATTAAGGAAAAATTATCAAGTATATAAATTCCTATAATAGTAATTACTGAAACTTTCAAAGAGTTATTTGTAGGAAGAGAATGATCATTTGTTTTCTGGCCACTCCAACCTGAAATAATCACACAGAAACTATATTAATTAAAACACATTTTGGCCTATTATCTTAGTTTTCCTATTAACTAACTCTTACATCCTTAATTAACCCATTTCTATTAATCTTTGTATCGCCACAATTCTGTGGCTTACTGGGTAAAGTTCTGGCATCTGTCTCCTTCTGCAGTTACACAGCATCTGCCTGACTCCACCTACTCTCTCTATATATCTCTGTTTGGATTTTCTGCCTGGCTTTACTCTGTTAAGACACTGGCAGAAAGCAGCTTCTTTATTAACCAATGGAAATAAAACATATTTACAGCATACAGAGGGGACTCCCACATCACCTTGCATGAGTAATGCTTATAAATATTTATTATATATTAATGTTTTTATATTTTATATACTTTGTTTACATGAGTAATGTTTATAAATATTTACTATATATTGTCAACAATATCAAGCTAAATCCCTTCAAACAAATTCAATTAACTCATTAAGTACTCACCTAAAAGTATATGTATAAAAGATTGCTGCATTAATAATAAGTGTAATATGTGAGCTTTGTATTTTCACATTTTCACAAATATTTAATATTTGCAGGTAAGTAAAGTGGTGAAGTCATTTTATCTATGTCTGCATGTGTTCTCCAGGTCCCACAGTCCTGAAAAATCCCCTCTGTATACCTATGGAAGAATGAGAGGGAAGAAGGAAAAGGTTGCATCATCGCCACACCTTGGCTAGATTTGAAGGGCATGATGCTATGAAAGTTTACAGATATGCTCTCCAGTCTCCAGACAACCTTGGGTGAATCAGATCTTATCATCACAGCTTACCCAGGTAGGAGAGTTTAGTTTTCCTCTGACCAGTTTTGAGTATTTCATATCTGCCGTCTAAACGAATTATACACTTACCAGGAAAGCCTAGAAATGGTAACTTGAGGAGACTAGAATTTGAGTTCCATTGTATATTCAAGAAAAATGTTTGAATTTGGCAAAAATTTTCCACTGAAATGAATATAGAATATATCGGGTCTGTCATAAAAAGAGGTGTTTTCTTGTTATTTGTTTGTTTTTACATTTAAGATATAACAAGGCTTTAGAAATTTTCTTAAGAAATGATTATTCTTATTTCAAATTTTGACTTTATGTTTCTATAGTCAGATCCTATCTCTATGCAAACCAATAAGATCCAAGTGGTTTCTAATATTCTCATTCTCATAACAAGAACATACTACATCTCTATACAGTTGCAAATAAGGACCAGAAATGGTATTCAATGATAGAACGCTGCCCACTTGGCCTGAGACTGTGGGTTTGAATCCTTGAACCATAAAACGAACCTGAGGCAAACAAAAACTTTAAACATTAAAAAAATAAATGAAAGCACTAAAGCCTATAAATTGCATATTGGCCCTCTGTCAGAATCTCAAGGTAGTTTTTGGACATTTGCTTGCATGATTTCATCTACTTTTTTTTCCAGTGGTTGTAAGAATATAGGCTGGCCCAATACCGCCTGCAGGCATCTGTGACATAAAAGAAATATAGTATCAAAGGAATAATACATCCGACCCCTTAGTTAATATTCAAAGTGATGGTCAAGGAGGTTAGAAGCAAACATCAGCTTTCTTTCACACCTCTAAGCTCGTTCTACAAATTAATAGCATCGTCGTGGGAGCATTCAGGACCCTGGGTAATGAATGTTAACAGCGGTTCCTGTTGGCTGCATCCGAGGATGCATTTATTTTTCTCATTATCTTCCACACAATCTTCTAGCTATTGTCAGCTGCTGCTGCTCACTCAGGAAGCCAGGAAAGTGCTAAAGATGTCAAGAACCCAGAAGCCTCATTTATTTTTATGGCCTTCATCAGCAGTTTTTTTTTTTCTTTTCTCTTTCTCACTTTTTTTTTAACTTAAAGGTCTATAATGGAATCTGCTGATTAGAATCAGAACCGTATCTAAGTACAGATATGAGAGACCTTTCCTGAAGGTGATGGGCAACTCAAGGGCACTTTACCCGTAAGATACCTGGGATAGACACTGAAGCTAAACTCCATTAATTGGCATTTCTTCTGTCCTTTGTGATGACATTCAATCGTTTCACAATTGATTGATTCTAATATTATATAACACTGTAAGTAACAGACATGGGTGAATGAAAGGAATATGTGGATCAAAGCTACATACATGAGAGCAACAGATGCAAACACCTAAAAGGAAAAAGATACTTTAGCCTTGTAGGGATTAATGGTTGACTTCCATTTCCCTCGTGGAACATTAGAAAAATAAAAAGAAACTATTTCTTTACATAGGCATACCAGACAGACAACTTGTTCAGGCAGAGAATGCTCTGAGCCTAGCTACATATGCTTAGAGATTGGGCTATAACTGAGATTATAATTCTTGGTTCTATTTGTACACATAAACAAAATATTTGGACAGAGACAATCATCAGCTATCATTTTCTAGAGGAAAAACACGTACAGATGGGAACACAAATACAGAACATTTTATCAATCCAAGGAGCTAAATGAATGGCATGAAGTACAATGCTTAACAATAGGAGCATAGACTATAGAAACTAAATGACTTGGATTATCACAGTTAGGGGAAAACTAATGGGGCTTAGACATAGCTCAGGCTCTTCAGAGGTTCAAGAGGAGGAGGTTCTCAAGAAGGTAGTTGGTGGAGAGTGGAAAATACCATTTACATATCTGTTAATTTGAAAACGAGGAACCTCTATTGTTCATTTCAAAAAAGTAGAAGCTGTGGATATTGTTGATTTCTCAGAACACGGACTCTTATAAGTATCTCCAGGAGGACAGTAGACCTTTGCCAACACCAATAGTCACGCAGAGTAGTGGTAGATAATGGTGGTCAGGAGCGATGGGTGTTGATGAAAAACAGAGCAAAACAGTGTAATACTAATTTGTATCAGTAACATTTGCCTCTTCCTTCCTTCAGAAGTTCCTTTAAGGAATGTCTACATCAATGTCTTCTTCCTCCTGTTGGTGACCTAGCTCCCTGATGCTGACTGAGTTTCTAGGTATTGCCAAATTTCCCTAACTGTGCCACTAGTGGACAAGCCACAGGAGGCTGTTTGACACATTGATCCCTTATGCTCTAAATTCTGCTGTCAGCAACTTAGGGTCCCAGGTCTCAGTGAAAGAACAAAGTGAAGGATGTACAAAACGAGAGGATCAGCTCAGCAGGGTTTAAGGGCTGCAAAACAAGGGAATCTTAGAGCTAAGGGCTCAAGGCTATTGCTGCTTAAATGCTAATTCCAAGCTAGCAGCAGTCATTCTAGTAAAGTTAAAATGTATTTTTAATAAAAACATTCTAAAATCATAAGGAACAGAAGAAACTTTTACTTGAAAGGAACTTCATTCTAGCTCATTTGTAGACCCTCTCTGTGTCCTAATTTAGTCAAAAGTGAGGCTTGCCAGGTTATGTCTCTAGGGGCAAGCACCAATGCTCACAACAGGCTATAATTCTTCAGACGTGGTTCCATTTCTGAGATTTTTGTCCATATACTAATGATGTACTGTGATCAGCAATAACATTAGGTGTTCATCTTTGTAAAATCTTAGACAGAGGGTCATATGTAGGAAGGTGGAGACAGGAGAATGCCCCAAGGTTCGCAGGACAACTATAATTATGTCTGCAGATCATTAACAAAGAGGATACCCTGCTTCAGATAACATAGAAGGCAGGAGTTGATGCTCAAAGTTGAAAATTATTCAGGAGTGGTTTTACAACAAAGTAGAAAATAATAAATCTTTAGAGCTTTGTATTTTGGTTTTAAGGCATGTTATTTATATGATCATTTATTATTCATATCAAGGTATAAAAAAGCTACTAAAATTGATGAGTATATATTGAGGACCTATAACTTTTCAGACTCATTATAATGTGACATGATATAGAAGAAACTTGTGAAGGAAAGAATTAGTGATATTTCAAATCAATATCAGTTAAATGGAAACACAGATATCATAGTGATATATATATATATCTTATAGTATATGTATGTATATATATATAAATGATTTTCTATATCAATGGAGATATCTCCATTATAAGTGCATTTTAGTTAATGCATTTGCCATTCAAGTAACAGAACTAGTGTCTGAATACTCAGAACCCAAAAGAAGTCTAGATTCAGTAGTGTCCATCCATAATTTCAATGCTCCTATGGCTAAATGGGAAGAAGACACATGAGTCTATCAAAGCTTCTAAATCTATTAATGTCAATCACAGGCAAACAACAGAGAATCTAGCTCAAACAAGGGGAAGGCGAGATCTGACACTCAAGGCTGTCTCCTAAGCTACAGGAATGCACCATGGTATGAGGATACTTGCACACTTGCATGAACCCCTATGCATCAACATACACCCCCCTTTGCACACATATGCACATGCATAATACACACAAAGTTAAAATGTAAAAGGTAGTGTTTGGTTTGAATTCAAAGTGATACATTTATTTCTGAGAAAGAACACAGAGACTGTCAGCTTTCTATGATGCCATGTCTTATAAAGCAGCTTCCATCATGAAACGCCGTTGAACTGAAGCATAGACTACATAAATTCTAGAGAGGATTAGGATGGAACAAGACTGGAAATTTATAGAGACGAAATTCAGAAACCAGACTGAAATTCAGTATAGAGGCAGTCTTAAATGAATATTCTATAATTTTCTTTATAACTCATGAAAAATGTATGTTTATATAAAAGTTTCTCAGAAATCCCCCACTAATATTCATATAACGTTAGGCTAAATCTTGGACATTATGCTACTCATATAGTGCATACTTGATACCATCTCAATGGCTCGAATAAATTGCTTTCTTGTGCTTTTTTGTGCCATTTTTAATTTTTATGTAGTTTATTTTGTAAACACATAGTTTTACATGTTATCGGTAAAACTATTTTCATCTCTAATTTTCTGACTGCCCTCCTAAACACCCCCACGTAATATTACATAAGCATTGTAAAAAAAAAAGCTGTGCAGCACTATATAGAAGCATAAATGTGTCAGACAGGCAAAAGTATAGCTAAAATCTTGCAGTTTAGTGCTTTCAAGACTCTACTAGGTCATAAGCTATTGTATCCTCGTTTAGTTTGAGAATACACAAAGACAGTATCATTTACTTTGCTTTTATTCTGTGTTAGTGTAGATTTCCATGTGAAAGTCATTTGACAAATGACACATATTCATAGGGAAAAAACCAAATAATTCTTATTTCACATTGTTAGATGGTAAATAACACAATAGATGTTGATGAATATAATGAACACAATCACTAAATTAACACCCTACATAAAGGTGGCATCCATGTTGTTCCTAGAGAATAGCATTTGTTTGTATACAGGTCTGCACCAAACAGAAAAAAAAATAAGTAGCATATGGCATTCATTTGAGAGACCATCTAACAGGGCCGGTCATTATGTGATCATTAGTAGTAGACGACTACAGATCTGCCAATGAGTCATTTCCAAATTCAGGGTCATCAAATCAGCTTCTGGTGTTAGGTTTGACCATGCATGGCTCTGGAGAGAGCAGGTGTGCAGTGGGAACATTTTTAATGACTCCATTGAAGCAGAGAAGCCTCAGAAGGTGTTTAGAAAACAATTATTCTTTATAAAAGAAATAACTGACCATTTACATGGCAGGAGAAAAGATGAAACAAACAAAACTTAGGAATGGAAGAAATCATAGACACTTGGACAGTGTTTAAACTTCAGACCTGAGAAAGTATTGGTCCAAAGAAGTTAAATCGCTGCTCAAGGCCATAGACCTGAACATTTTGTCACCTAGCATTCATCCAACATCCTTAGAGTTGGACCAAAACATCATCTCTAATGCTTCATCCTTTGCCCTAGCCATCTGCACATTAAACATATCTGTGACTGTTCACCTACATTTTTTATTTGATATTTATTTCTGTTCATGGTAAAATCTTATTAGTTTGGGTCACTTTCTGCCTTTCTCACAGTTTGCAACAAGCAAACTTTGTAATCCTGCAAATTTACTGTCATTTAGTATTTCTATTAATATGCCATTTCCTCCCCTGATCCAGATCTTTAGTAAAAATGTTAAATAAGACCAGACCTAGTGTTTGTTCCTTTCTGCTTCTAAGCCTTTTCTCAGTTCTAATCTGACTGATTTTCTTGTCAGCTAAGCTCATTTAAAAGGAATTTGCAAGTGAAATATCATCAGACATAGTATCAGATGTTTTGCTAATGCCTAAATATATCATGCTTTCTCCTCTATCCATTAATTTTAAGAATTTATCAAGGAAAGGAACTCAGCTTGTCACCCATGAATTTTCATTTATAAGTTCCTGCTGTTTTAGGTCTGTAGGCTTCTTTCACTCCTGTTTTTCTGGTTAACTCAATTATCTGAAAAGTCACTTCATCCACTTATTTAATATGTAGATTCCCTCTGTCAAACACCACAGAAGAAGCATTGTGGTGGAGGGTGGGCAGTGTTGGAGGTAGGTCAATAATAACTCTACATAAATACCATGCATTAAAAAGGATTAGCTTCCTCCCTCTGAAACATATGCCAGATTCCAAAGGGAACTCTGGCCCTCCTATTCAGGCCGCTGAACCCAGTATTACTGATATCAGGGTTCTGAGGACTCAGTAGGTATTTATAAGTAATATCTGTTTGGCACTGTATTCTCCGATGTTTCTGCTTCGGAATTTACACCTATGTCCTTTCTCAGTTGCATTTTGCCAACAATCTTTTTATTCTTACCCACTAGCCATTTCTATTGGTTCTGATCACACCCAGCCAGGTTTGCCTAAGAATTACACACACACACACACACACACACACACACACACACACACACTAGTCATTTGTCTTTATTATGTCCTAGTTTTAACACAGTACAGTTGGAACTCCCTAAGAAGCCTTCGAAGCTGTTTCTAACATGATGTGAAGCCCTCCACTCAGACTACCACCCACAAAGTCTTACCGACTTCCGTTACTTCATTGTTTTCCTCCTTAGACTCCAGGTTCCTGTTAGGCTCCTGAATCTCTTCCCTACCAATTTCAGAAGCTTCCATCATCTCTGCCCTATCATCCCAAAAAGGGAAGTTCAATCATTGTTTATTTGACTCTGACAAAGGAAAGAGGAAATAGGGGGAAATGTTAGTAAACATGTACAATACTTTATGCAAAAGCTCTAGAGATATATGGTAGCATACTGCTGTGATCCCAGGGTGTGAGAGGAGAAATAGGAGAAAGATCTTGGAGGTCAGACAGGGTTATATAACAAGAATGTGTTTTAAAAGAAAACAAAATGAAGAGAATTCTTGTTTAGTTCAGCTATTCATATAAATCCTGTGAGAAGAGCCATATGTTCCTATAAATTCTGGAAGAAAAAAATTATCATCTACCTATGAATGGTATCTACCATCATCTCTCTCTCTCTCTCTCTCTCTCTCTCTCTGTCTCTCTCTCTCATATATATATGAGAGAGAGAGAGAGATAGATAAATACCTATCTATTTGTCTGTCTCTGTCTATTCATCATCTATCTATGTATCTATTGATCGATCCATTTGTGTATATTTTATTCTTTAAATATTTTTCCTGTACCCAGGTAGAAAGAAGGACGTTGAAAACAGTTCTAGGTTCTGTTTGCACTTTAACCTTTTCTCTCTGCTCTAACATTACTGGGAAATTGGTCATCAAATGAAATATTGAAGTGGTTTTAGTGATGTGATCAATGTGTATAAAGTGATTTTAGGCTTCTGAATTACAGCTAATGTTAAGGTGCCATTTAATCACTTGACATAGTTCTTGAAAGGGAACAAAATGTCTGAATGTGACTTAAAATGCTGTTACTGAGGGGAACGCTGTCACAGGTATTTTCTTTACTGTCTTGGAAACAGGCCCATCCTACTCTCTGCTCCTGACTCAGGCTTTCACACTAAATTTCATTTTGTCATTGCCATGGACACATTATTCTCAAAATCCAATATGAAATTGATATACACTTTTTAAATTTCCACTTGTTTAAGGCGTTACTATCCAGAACGCTGAATGCATACTCTGAGATTTAAGTGTGGGATCAAGGTTAAAAAGGTTTTGATTCTACTGCATGGACTGGCTTTGTGGGAGCCTGATTTGTTTGGATGCTCACCTTTCTAGACCTGGATGGATGGGGGAGGACCTTGGACTTCCCAAGGGGCAGGGAACCCTGACTGCTCTTAGGACTGGAGAGGGAGGGGGAGGAGGGGAAAAGGAGGGGAAAGGGAGGTGGGGAGGAAGTAGAAATTTTTAATACATAAATAAATTTTTAAAAAAAGTTAACTTAGTGTCTCCAGTGGCAAGTACGGCTTCAGTCGCATTCACCCATTAACCAAGGCAAGCACATGCAGGGTATGGTCTGGATCAAAAGTAAGTGCTCCTTTGTTGGTGTAGTGGTCTTGCCTTTGTCCATGCTTTAGAGTACAAGTTTCTTACCATGTCTTGCAAACATAGACAAAAAACAGATAATGTTTTACAATGTATCTCCAGCAAACATGTCCACCAGCCACACTGCTCTCTGTCTTCTTTATAGGGTCCCTTTTCTCTATATTAGATACCGAATTATGTAGGGCCATGATTTACCTAACTGCGGTTACTGCTTTGTGCTCATAGTTTAAGAATATGTTCAAATACCATCACAACAGTGCAGTTTTCTACCAAGATCTTGATAGTTCATCTTCATTTGATTTCCTGGCATCTTCTCCTGCCATTGGACACTTCTTATCCAAACTCAAGTAGCTGGATCTTTACTACCCAGGTTGTCTAATTCCAACTCTTGCCCCTCTAAGAGATTAAAGTGCATCCCCCTAAGATCAAGGCCTTGTTTGGGTTGGTAGGGGGAAGAAATAACCGTTCAAAGGAAATCCTGTATGAACAATTATGAAAGGATTAAAGATGTACTCCAAAATATTTCTTTGACACCTATTTGTTTGGGGTACCTATTTTGGTCCATAATATTTAGTTGACTTAGCTCTTGCATAAAACAGAAATTATGTACCTTTAACACTTCTGCAGAGCATACATAAATATATACAGTGCTGTTCTTGAACATTTCATAAAGGAAAAAAAGCAGAGCTTTTTCTTGATAAATATTGATTTTGGAATAGTGGACAGAACTCACCTGAGTGTCTCAGAAATTTGAATCGAGGCAAAGTAGAAGCAGAAATCAAACAACAACAGCAACAACAAATAAAACAAAGCAGTGCAGAAGAGATAAATGAGTCCTGGATAGAATTGAAATACCACTGAGAATTCCATTACACTCACCAGAAGAAATCAGTGTTTCACAGCTGGTAGATACAAATGCCAGAGAAAGCTAGGAGGTAAGTCCAAGAACTCTAAAAATAAGGGCAAGCAATTTAATTTGCCTGCACTAAAGGAAATTTATGCTTTTTTGTGTTTTACTATTTCATTCTCTGTGACTTGGAAAGACTCAGGTGTCTTTCCAGGTACTGCCAAAAATCCATGCTTTTCTTACTTCCATGAAGAGGTAAGTAAATATCCTTTTATTTACTCAGTTTCTAGTATTGCTCATACACAGTGTTTTGTCTCTCGCTTTTGTGACTAATGCTGCATCACTTAAACATACAAGAGAGAGACAGAGACAGAGAGACACAGAGGGAGAGACAGAAAGAGTGTGTGTGTGTGTGTGTGTGATATGCAGAGAAACAATATAAAGCCAGAATGTTAAATTGGCTTTAACAATAAGAAGAAAACAAACAACCCTTGTTTTCCATGGAATTCATTCAAATTCTGCTTTGTAGCTATAAAACTTTGTACTTGCCCAAGAAACTCGTGTGCATGTGTGTGTGTGTGCATGCACATGAGAGCACACACACTCACACCACACTCACTAACATGACACATTGACATGCACACACACACACACACACACACACACACACACACACACACACAGAGCCTCTAGATTGCTTATAATACATCCTAAAATACAAATGTGATCGAAATAGTTCTTACAGTGCACTGCTTAGGTAAATATGGCAAAAGAACATGCAAAACTTATACAAGTTTTCCATGTAATTCTGATATGTAAATTTGATCCGACAAATACAAAGAACTGACTATAATTATATTGCATTTTCAGGAAAACTTAAAATGAGTCTACCGGGAAATGGAAAGAAAGACATATCTTACTTTCTATTATTTCATGTGACAAAATAAATTGAGCAAAATAATTATTGATGTACTAACGACGCAAACATTTGTCAAGACTGTATAAGGTAATAGGGGCAACATGGTTTTGATGAACACAGTATAAATTAATCCATCAGGACATAGCTGCCACTTTTTTTTTTCTGAAAACATATACCACTTGGCTTTTCTACAGTCTTGAGCTTTTCTTTAAGAGCTTTCAAACCATATTTTTTTTTCTTGAGAAAATTCCTTTTCAAGTTACTAAGTTCTTTTGGACATAATAATTAGATTAGGATCTTATTTCTTTCACTTTTATTAAAACTTATAAAAATTATACTCATCAGTCTATATAGACAGTTTGGTTTCACTTGGAAAGAAATAACTGAAACCTGTCATTGGAAGGAACTTTTTGTATCTAGGACAATACCCCATCCCACCCCTATTACTGTCATTATGTGATGCTCAGTGAAGTGCTTTCTACCTCTGACTGTCTCTACCCTTTCTCTTTCTGCTTGCCTCTTTGTATAGTAATTCAAAAACTCCTAATGAGAAAATCACAGCTTGCGAGTTCTTGCTTGAAAGAGGATATTGTTTTGTATTGTGTTCCTATCACATTCTGAATTATAACTTGCTGAATTAAGAAGACAAAGAATATATGAAGTTAAAAACAGTTGCGACACAGATCATTTTCAAATTTTTGAGGATTAATAGATAAGTGTGCATTGAAGGCTTAATACACACACATATACATATATAATTTCTCATAGAAGGAGGGAGGAGATTGGGAATATGGTAACGATAAAAACGATGGTTTTCTACTTAGAAGAAAATGTATTTTAATAGAGGAGATAAGTTATGTGATACAATAACTGTAGATTATCAGTCAATAATGTATGTTTAATGCCATCTTTGTCTGTAAATGAGCCTGTGGTAAGTAATGTATGTATCTTTTGGCAATAAAACATTGAAGTATCTCCTAAAAGGAAGTGAGAATTATCTCTCTATCTTCTAAGTCAGGTTTGATGTTTGGCCAGTAAATGGGACTTGCTAGAAAAGGTCTTGCTTCTGGTATACTCTGGATTCCACAAGGTTTTTCCCACTTCTGCATTCTCTTGACAATTATCCTAGTCATGAAGTATCAATATAAAAGTATCATACAGTGTTATGGAAGCTGAGGAAACACGTGGATCAGGAGTGGTGTTTTATTTTGCAATTGTCAGGCTGAATAAAATGTAAGTCAGCCTACAGCACGACAGTATTTTCTACATTTTAAAAAGGCATTTCATGCATGAAAGATCCAACCTTTTAGTTCCTTTTTGCTATAATATAGACATGTGCTTCATGAATTAAAGAATAAAAACCACCACCCCTGATATTTAAGAGCCCAAGATTTGGCACATTGTTTATACAACGGTCAAGCCAACTTCAAATCAGGCATCTAACTACCTACAGTGAATGGACATTTACCTCACAAAATGCCTTCAATGTGGTCTCTATTATGTATTCAATCGATACAAACCCACTGTGCATAACTTTATGAAAAATCTTTGAAAAATCTCTATTTTCAATAAGGTCAACACTGTGGTTTATTTAGTTGCAGAAATCACATTCAAAACTTGTAATTCTCGAATTGTGGAAGAGAGGATGCTTTTTCCTACATACAGGCCGCCATGACCCCTGGTCAAATATACTCTATACTCTGGTGCAGTTTCTCTGGTTAAGTTTGCTTACCTAGCAAAAGGCTTTGCATATGGAGTTAAAATTACTAGCCAGCTTTCACAAAAAAATACGTAATCCTGTATCATCTGGGTAAGTCTACTGTAGTCTCATAAACCATTAAAACTCAGAAGTCAGACCAACAAGACCATCAGAAAGGCTCAATAGGACACAGGTGGTTTCAAGATGATCCTGGCAAGTATAAAGAAAGGAATCAAGTAACTACAGATTTACAGGGAGATTGCAAGAGAGTTTCAAACTCCAGCTGAGAGAATTTAAGCCTATCTTCACAGTGACTTCTCCAGAGGAATCCAGCTAGCCACACTGTGATTGACTTCTAACCCACAGAACTATTTATTAGTAAGTCAATGTGAACTTTTTTTAACCTGAGGACTTTTCTACTGTGCAAGTCAGAACTAATCAGATTAGTGTTGTATGAGATGGTCAACATGCTGCCATGGTTGTCACTTCACTTCATAGGAGTTATTGTAGGTGGACAATCTTGGAGATTTACAAAAACTTTTGCACTGTCTGGGAATGAACAAACTAAGTGGATTTAGTTGACTGAGGCTAGGTTGACCCTTTGCTGATTATTTCCCTGGGACTGCATGGGATATTTGTAGGTCAACCAATAGTTTAAGCATTCACTCTGAGATGTTTTTCTCATGGTATTCCATGCCACTCATTTTCATCCTGAGAAAACATCATGCAGGACGGACAGCACCAATTGTCTAAAGCTAACACTTAGGTTCTAGAACCATTTTCTTTTTTAAGGGTCAAAAAAATAACACCACGGCATATAAAAATGTGGATCATGGTAACTGATGTCAGCCAAGTCATTTATGTTCAACACCATTAATCTCCTCAGCATGACAAATCTTAGTAGAAGACGGGTATACGTTCCAGATAATCCACTTGTGAAGCAATGATGAACCGTCCCTGTGAAGTACCTTAATGGGTCCTCTTGTCAGATTTAAGATTTTATTATTAACATCAGAAACCCTAAAAGATACAGTTGAAAATCAATTTCACTGTTCCTTCATAACGAGTCCCTAATTGACCTCAATTTATACTATAGTTACATATTTCCTTCTGTACTTAATTTTCATGACAGGTATAGGAGAATTTAGAAGCTGAGCATAAAGACATCTATTTTAACACTTCATTTTACTTACTAGTTTAAGAGTACTATTAATCACCTTCACGATAATATAGAGAGAGTATTTATGCCCCTTTACAATTTAGAAGATGATCATTTTGTGAAATTAGTGCTTCATTTATTAAAAATGTGTAAGAATAACTATCAAAGCTAATTCTTATCATGTAAGAATCCATTTCAGAAGATTCATATTTTATATTTAATGACTAATAAAAATTTGACACTGATTTTACTATGTAAAATGAGCTATTTGATTGGCATATTAGAAAAATATGAATTGCAAATACTGCTGACTACTCAAATGGTCAGAATCCGGGTTTATATATTTGATATTTAAAAACATAATAAAGCAGTTTTCACAATAACTTAACATGTTGAAACTGTAAAAGTGCAGTTAAAATCAACATTTTAAGACTGGGGAGATGACTTAGTGGGAGAAGTACAAACACAAGGATGTGAATACAGGCCCTAGGATACATGCCAAAAGCCAAGTCATAACTGCATGCAGCTGTAACCTTGGTGCATAGGTTGGAGGCAGATATATTCCAGAGCTTGCTGGATCCAGGATAGTAAAATTGCAGAATCCAAGTTTGGTACCAGGTGCTACCTCAATGAATAAGATGGTGAAGTTATTGAGAAAGACATCACCACCTTAACCTCTGGATTCCACACATGCCAACACTGGCAAACATGCCTCTACATGTGCAAATTAGCCAACCAACCAACCCACTAACCAACCAACCAACTAATCAATCAGATTTTAATAGTTTAATATGTGTTGCAAAATTTCAGATACTGAACACTGAGTACATATACAATAATCAATCTTGTGTATCTGTAGGGCAGACCTGTGCTGTACTTTTACTAAAATAGATCCACTTTACTCACTGTTAATTGTTACCTTTCCAAACAACAAATACTTCCAAACAATTGGTAAATAATATATTATTCTAGCATAATTGATGGAAATAAGACAGGTGTTTCTGTCACGCATATCTCCCCAATTTCGCACTTTCGCAATCTCACCAACTGCAAGCCTGACAAAGTACTTTCTTAGTTTTTTGTTTTATATTTTTTATTTGTTTTGCACATCATCCACAGTGCTCCCTCTCCCCTCCTCTCACTCCTGCTCCACCTCTCTCCAAGCCCACAGCGACCTTGACCTTGCTAAAGGTCAGGTTTTTTTCTCTGAAAATGGGAGCAATCTAATGTGAACAGTTGTGGACATAATTTTAGATAATTCCTGCAAATCCTAGTAGTACAAAGTTTATTTCCTACAATACATAAGAAATTGACTGGATACAGGTGGTGTGAACTTTTTATTTTATTATTCTTGTGTGTATAAAGCTTGTTCGTGCACACATAGATACCACGGTAAATATCGGTAAGAAGACAATTTTGTATAATTCATCCATCCTTCCATCTTTATGTGGATTCTAGGTGTTGAACTCAGGTCCTCGGGCTTTATAGCAAGTACTTTACCTGCTGAACTACCTCAGCAGCTCCACATTATTCTTAATGCATGCAAAAATCAAGAGAATATACTGTTTTCCTCTGCTCTTGGTACTTCTAATAGTACAATATCATCCTTCTGGTGGCTTCTAGTGTTTCCTATGGGGATTCATGATAATTGAGGAATTTACATATTTTCTGTCCCATGGGATGATCCAGAGGAAGGAATATTCTGTATACATCTCTATCACACCAGTTACCCTAAGGGGGGGAATCCTGTAATGTGTTTCAAAAGCATTCTATTATTTCAGCAAAAAAAATGATAAAAATCAATTTTGTGGATTTGATAGAGGTTCCCAAAAATCAATCTTTTCCTTGTCATGGAACACTTTATTGTGGCTTCTTAATAACATAAAGCTATCTATTCTTTATGAGGGATGCAAAAGAGTGATGACCGAGCATGAAGCCAGCACACAGGCGCCTGAGGCTGGATCTGGACTAAGCAGATTTGAAAACCTTGATAGAACATAAGAAAATCAAATACAGGAGAGAAGCCTGGCGTGTGTTATCTTTCCTGAGGGCCTGAGGCTTGAATTAACACTGACTGCTTTGAATTAAATTTGGCCATGGACTAGAGACATGAAGGGTCTGTTTTATTATTTTATTTTGCTTTTATTATTGTTATTGTGAGAAACAGAGAAATACGAATGTTCTTCCACAGTTAAGAATCCTGAGAGAGCAAAGCCCTGACACTTTAAAAATGACCAAATTGTTTTTGCCAAACTGTTCTCATATTTCACTGCAGCAAATGTGAAATAACATTTCTGAGGATTGTGAGCTCCTCTTTCTGATCTGCTGTACAGTGGCAGAAACACCATGCCTCTACTAGGAGAGGTGGTTAGAAACGGTCATGTGTGGCATGCTTTATTAAGAATGTAGATGTGACTGGAGTTTCTTCTCACATGGGAATATTGAAAGATCTTTGCTACAAATAACATCTTCTTTGACTCACTGTGATGCTTTATCGGAATCTCTCCGGAATAGGACTGGAAAGTGGGGTAAAGCCCGAAAAAAGCCTAGTCCTCTCAAATGACAAGATACATCAACAGGGGGTACCTTATCTGTCCCTTCAGAAGACAGACTACCAGCTCTAACATAAAATGTTCCAATCAGAGAGGAGCATCAACTCCAGTGTAGTGTATTTCCAAGTACAGAACAGCAGATAAGTTTTCCTACGGCCAGTACATACATATACATATACATATATTAAAGCAAATAATTCTAACTAGATTCACAATAAAAATAGATCCCACGAGTGAGGTTACTTACAACTGGACAGACTTTTTGTGTCAGAAGAGAAGGATCAAAAATCTAATTGATAATTATGTTATTGTATCCATGGTTGAATATTTATTCCATGTATTCTTTTTACTTTACCCTTTCCATTATTTCTTTATTATGCTCACCACCCTATGAGCTTCTCATGCTCTCTACAATAGACATAGCTGTTAGTTCAAACTTGGCAGCAAACATCCTTTCAAAGTGGAGGTCCATTCTTCTCACCCTCAGTCTAGTGGCCGAGACTCACAATTCAGCAATCAGAAACAAAGCCGTGTCTTAGGAAACACCCGGAACTAACTTGCATTCTAATTCCAGCATAAACACTTCTTGTCTGTGTATTTCACTTCTACGTGTGTGAAATTACCCTTCATATAGCTCTGGCTCCGAGTTCCTATGAAAGTCAATAAAATAATGGTATAGATCAGAAATGAAATAGGTAGCAAAACTTTTGACTTTTATTTTCCATTTTGTAAATTTTATTCTTACCATTATGGTTGCTATATAATGAATGTTTGCTGGATATAAGAAAACCTGAGGGCTAAAATATTAACTCTATGAGGACTAGGCAGCCATGTCTGTTTTGTATTCTGTATACAAGGTTAGAACCAAACTGCTTGACTGTGCTTCACTCCATGGCTTAACTCTTAAAAGTTTAGAAATCTCCTTACATATATAAATTGAACATTACAAATGGTCTGTCTCCTGGTACTGACAGAATTAATGCATTAACACCTGGAAGAGTTTAAGAGTACATTGGCGGTGACCAACAGCTCTCTAATTAGACTTCAAAACCTGCCAGATAAGAAGAAAACCATGTCTAGCACTGGGAACCTAGTTTAACTGTTCGGTGTTAGTGAAGTCATGGTTATTGGAAGAGACGCTACAATCTCTACTTTCCTAAACCAGCATAATCCCCAATGCCCATCTCAGAATTAGTTCTTACAGCCACAGATAAGTGTAGTCATCACTCCTTGTCAAGGAAACTTCTCTCTGTAGCAGGAAGAGAGGACTACAGAAAAGCATACCCAATCAAAACACAGAGCCATGGGAACCCAGTCCCAAAGGGCACAACTACAAATTACTCCCGTACCTAAGGTTCAGGCTCACAGAACTTTGCGAAGGGCACAAGACGGTGGTAATAGACAGAAGCTCAGGGAGGTTGCTGTGAGAGTGTGCCTCCTTGAAAGACCAGAAGCTCTGTGTGGTAACGTCTCACACCAGTATGACAAGAACACCAATAGTATGACAAGAACACCAATAGACATAAAAAGTGGGGGACTAAAAGCCTAGTTGACCTCAACCCTACACGCAGAACTACCAGTAACTAAGGAATGCTGAGAGCAGGGGAAATCGTCTTGCCCAAGTTAAGAGCTCACCAATTAGTTATCTCATATGAGATCACTCATACATATAGCAATGTACTATAGAAAATGACAAGTTGTATCTAGAGAATATGTGTGTGTGGTGTGTGTGTGTGTGTGTATATATATACTCACCACACACACACACACACACACACACACACACACACATATATATATATATATACATACATATGAACATATGCTTGTAATAACAATCAATGGAAAAAGGGGGCATGAATTTTGAATGAGAAAAAGGAAAGGTATTGGGCGGGCTTGGGAGGAGGAAAGAGAAGGGGAAATGCAATTATAATCTCAAATAATAGGAGGAACAGACTACTGCCCATCTTGTAGTCAGCATGGACAGTGCTGGTGGTGTTTTGAGAGAAGTAGGGCAGTAAGTAGCCAGAGCACCTGAGGACCCCCTTCATTTGATTTTGAAACTAGTATAGTCTCTATTAAAGAAACACTGAATGGCATAACCACTGTATTGTTTGACTGAAATTGTATTAAATGCTCAGTAGAGGAGATAACAGTTCTTCCCCATCAGGGATAGAGTCAGCATTTCCATACCCAACGCCAAATCCCAACACTGTGGGCAAGGGCACAAGCTTTTCCTTGGCTTAGGAAATGCTTCAAGGTCTTCCTTCTTAGGCAAGAGTTTATTCTCTGAAAATTGTTGGGGGGACTGTAAGATATTTAGATGGGTTTTAGGGAAGTCAGAGTCTACAGTCAAAGTTGAAGCTGAGACATCCACTTAGGGCTGAAGGGAGGGAACCACAGTGGATGATGGCCATCATATTAAATACGTTCAGAACACCTTAAGTCTCAGGCAGACCGTGAGGCTCCCGTCTATCGCCCCACCTATACATCACTCACGGGAAGTGTGCTGTAGGACGGCTCTGCCATTTTCAACACGGAATTGCTTTCATATTTCCATGGAATAATTTCTGGATCAAAAGCGGATGAAAAGGTAAGAGAAAATGAATATGTCTCACCAAGGTACGGTTCTAACCAGTGAAATAATTGCTGTGGGTTAAAGTGCTGGCTTCTCAAAATATCTCTGCTTTAGAAAGGTGATATGAAATTTTTCCACATGTGCTTTCTTCCTTTTCAGAAATACGCACAGAATATTTTCACATCACTGTGAGCTTTTCATTTCATAGTCAGGGAGTCTAAATATTGTTTTTATAATCAGGAAAATAGCAGCGACACACTATTTTATATATATGTATATGTATACATACACATGTGTATGAATGTATTTATAAAACACTACTTAATATAATTATGCGTATTTATTATGAACTAAAATAAATTGTATGAGGATTTTTTTATAATTTATTTATTTATTAAAAATTTCCACCTCTTCCCCGCCTCCCTTTTCCCTTCCTCTCCCCACCTCCCTTTCCCCACCTCTCCTTCCCTCTCTAATCTTAAGAGCAGTCAGGGTTCCCTGCCCCGTGGGAAGTCCAAGGTCCTCCCCACTCCATACAGGTCTATAAAGGTGGTTTGTTTGGATGCTCACCTTTATAGACTTTTATAAGGAATTTTTAAGAGAAATTACTTCATTGTTTATCTTGAGACAAGATCTTAGGTAAATTCTGGTCCTTTTGTCCCTACCTCTCAAGTTCTAGGATGATAGGTACTCATTGTCATGGGTAACTAGTGTAATAACACACACACACACACACACACACACACACACATTATTTATATGATGTATTGCTTGTTTTGATAAATGACTTGAATTTAAGATTTAAAAGCTACTGTTTTCTAAAATACCCTTAATATTGTTCACTCTTTGAACACCACAAATGTTCATTAATTTGATACCTGCTTGTGGTGATCTTTTGTTTGTGCTTAAACAAATAAAGTTTACCTGAAGATCAGAGTGCAGAGCTAGCCACCCTAGTTCGCCATAGAGGCCAGGCAGTGGTGGTTCCCACCTTTAATCCCAGCACTCAGGAGGTAGAGGTAGATGGATCTCTCTGAGTTCAGGGCCACCATGGGCAGCATGAGATTGATCCAGTTTAAAAGTTAAACAGAACCAGGTGGTAATGGCTCACACCATTAATCCAAGTACATGAGAGTCACACACCTTTAATCTCAGAACTAGGACACTGGAGACAGGAAAAGATAGGGCTGAGCAGAGGGAGGATATAAGGCAGGAGGAGAACGGAAGTCTAGTCATTTAGGCTGAGGACTTGTAGAGGCAGGATACCCCATTCAGTCTGAGATTTCAAAGAGATGGCATTCCGTCTTCGAATTTCTAGTGACAGAATCACCCCTTCGGTCTGAGGATCCAGTAGAGGAAAGAACTAGTGACCAACTGCTCTGCTTCTCTGATCTTTCAGCTTTTACCCTGGTATCTGACTCTTGGCTTTTATTATCAAGACCAACTTAAATTTGCAGCATACCTGCCAAGAGTCCAGAGTGGTAGAAAGACAACTGCCTACTCATCTTTGAAGGGCTTTTATTAGAGTCAGGTTATTGAAACCCGACTCAGGTCTATCACAGTATAAATAGCACCCTTTCCTGTGTATCACAACATTTCCATGCCAGGAACGTGAGTGTTAAAAGGTGCTCTTCTATGAAAATATAGGCAAAGTCACTATTGTCAAGTTGTACTTGAGCTAAATATTTACTAATACTTTAGTCAAAAAGGATACATCCAGGAATATATCAAAAATAGCGTGTTCAAGCTAATTAACTACGTTAGTTAGGGCAACTATTGCTCTGAAGCAACAATCACCAAAAGCAACATGGGGAGAAAATGATTTACTTCATCAAACTTAAAATATAACAGTTCATCATCAAAAACAGTAAGCGAGGAACCTTAAACAAGGCAAGAAACTAGAGTCAGAAGCTGATGCAGAGGCCATGGAGGAGTTCTGCTCACTGGCTTGTTCCTCCTGTCTTGATCAGCCTACTTTTTCCTTTTTTTATATATAAGCCAAGACTACCACCCCAAAGTGGCAACTTTCCATCAATAACTAATTTAAAAGGGAAAAAAATGTCCTACAGTCCCCCTCGTACAGATTTTCTTATGAAGGCATTTTCTCAATTCAGATCCCTTGCTCTCAAATTACTCTAGCTGGTGTTGGGTTGACTTAAACTTTGCAAGCATGACTGAATCCTTCTTAACTTGATGCACAGACACAACACTTGCCAATTAGAATGTCTCCTTTCTTATTTGTCTCCAAGAAGTCCTGTTAATATTAACTTTGCATATAATGGATGGATACCTTAAAATCCCATATTCATTAGAAATTCAAATACTTTCAATCTCAAATACATCCCATCTCTAAAATATGTAATCTCTTTAAAAATTGAAAAATCTGTTTAAATGATCAAAGTCTTTCAGCTGTGTTTCCTATAAAATCAATATAAGAAAATATTTTCATATTTCAAGAAGAAATAAACAGGACAGACTCTCAATTTTAACAGAGCAGAACCAAACTCAGCATTGCAAACAAATAAATGTCTAATGTCTGGGATCACTTGCCATTTTCTAGGATCCTCCAAAGATCTAAGGTCACTTCTCTGACTCCAGCCACTATGACACACAGCTTGTCTTGTCTCCTAGGCTGACTCTCCTCCACAGACACTGCTATACCTGGAAATTCCCATGATATTATCATCTCCAACATGCTGGGATTTCTGCTACAGATGCACGTCAATTTCACCAAAAGCCTCTCCTGTCTCTCTTCATGGTGTCAAACCTCAACTTCTCTCTATAACCCCTTCCACCATGAGGGTTGACTGTACTTTCACCAGTGACCTCTCCTGGCCTTTCACAGGACTAAGCTTTCTGACTTCAAAACCAATACCAGGTAGGAGACTCTGAGAAATGACTAACTTCAGCTGTCAGCATGAGTTACTACTTGCCCCCTCTGGAACACAGCTTCTGTATGTTGAATCTAGGGAAACACTTACAATAGATTTAATTTCACTGATGATGGTGTCTTCTTAATCTCTGCTAATTTCTCAACTTCAGTGACCAACATCAAATATTCCAGAAAAACCAGATTTCACTTTAATGATTCTGATAACTTTTTAGCCACAGATAATTTCTTTAGTCCCAGCTAATCAGAACCACAAATTCTTATTTCAAGATATGTAAATATCCTGATAAAGTCCTTAAGTGACGCTCAAACTTCCCTCTGGAACTTCACAAGCCAGGGATCTCTCGTCTTTCAATAATCTTATCTTACAAGATCCCACAGAGCAGCACATGAAACTTAGAACACTCACTCAGTGGCTTTTCTATTGCTGACTTTGAAAATCCTTCCAAAAATAGCATGGTCAGGTCTATTAGAGTAATACCCTACTATGCTGCTACCAATTTCATTCTTAGTTAGAGTTACTATTGCTTTGATGAAATACAATGTCCAAAAGCAACTTGGAGAGAAAATGGCTTATTTCACTCACACATCCGTATAATAGTCCATCACCAAAAGCAGTGAGGGCAGGAACTCAAGCAGGACAGGAACCCAGAGTCAGAGGATGATGCGGAGATCACAGAGGAATGCTGTCTACTGGCTTTCTTATATATAGTTTAAAATTTTGCATATATATTTATTTCCTAACTGCACCTTATGATTTAGATAATATATTGAACTATAATAATTTTTCTGGTTTTATTGACCAAAAAGTCTCCCTCTTCTAAATATGCACATGAGTCATTTTCATCATGAAATTCATAATTACATGTACTTTGATATCTCAATTAATGGGTATATTTATTCTATACAAAATGGTGAAACATTTTAACAAGGAATGCATTTAATTTTCTGTGTGTTCTATTTATTGTATCCTGGAACAGAATTTGAATGTTGGCAGACATTCAATAGACACTGAGCAAATGATTAATGTGTTTGCCATGTTAACTTGACACAAGCTACAGTCGTACGAAAGGAGGCAACCTTAACTGGGAAAAGGCAACATTTTGAAAAACATTGTGTGCCATATGGATGCCCAGTAACATATTTCACACTAATAATATTTACATTAAAGAGCCCCTGTGTCTTGGCTACTGTTCTATTTCTATGAACAGACACAATGACCAAGACAACTCTTTAAAAAAAAAAGCATTTAATTTGAGGCTCACAGTTCAAGAGAATGGGGAGAAGAAAATAGCCATGGTGCTTCAGCAGTAGCAGAGAACCATACATACATCCTTAAGCAGCAGTCAGAAAAGAGGCACGGGTCTGCCATGCAATTTCGTAATCTCAAAGTTCACCTCTAGTTGACTTCCCCCAACAAGATTACATCTACTCCAATAAGGCAAACCCTTTCTCATCCTTTTAGTCTTTCTTAAACATTTCCATTCCCTGGTGACTAATAATTCAAATATATGAGCCTATGAGGTCATTCTCATTCAAACCACCACATTCTACTCCCTGTATCCCATAGGCTTGTAGCCATATCACAATGTAAAATGCATTTGGACCAATTTCAAAAGTCTCCATACTCTTTTACAATCTCAACACTGTTTAGAAGCTCAACGTCCAAAATCTCTGCCGAGACCCAAGGCAATTTCTTAAATTGTAACATGTAAGCCCCGGCAAAATAAAAATAAAGAAGCAGGTCCCACACTTCTGACATACAATGACATAGAATATCTGTTCCCATTCCAAATGGGAAGAAAGGAGCTAGTGAAGAAATACTGGACCAAAGCAAGACTGAAAATACTAGCCCAAACACCAAATCCTGTGTCCCCCTTCTGAAGGCAAAGCCTCCAATGGCTCTTCCCTTCCAGATTTGCTGTGTGTGACATATTTCAATCACTTGAGCTTGTTCCATACCAGCATGCAGTTCTCCACGGCGGGCATCCCACAGCTCCGACTTCTCCAACAGTGTGGGTTCCTCAAGGCAGTCCAGGCTTCATGCAATGGCCGACCTATCCAGGCCTTCGTGCATGTCCTCCACTGCAAACTCCTGGCTTTGAGGACTTTCCTTAACACAAGAGGAATATTATGCAACAATAATCCTTTCCTCTATAGACTTACTGACTCTAAAGTCAGAACCAGAACATCAAAGCTGACAAGTGCTTCTGCTTGGTGGAGCTAGAACCTGGCCCATTCCTTGAAATACATATGCATAAACTTTCCATTGGTGGTTAGGCCTAGGTCACACTAACACCCTAGTCCCTAGTACCAACTCTGTCTTAGTTACTGTTCTGTTGCTGGGAAGAGGCAGCATGACCAAAAGCAGTTTGGGGAGAAAAAGGCATCTTTTCCTTGTGCGTTCATATCATTGGTCATGACTGAAAGAAGTCAGAGGAGAAATTGAACATGGCAGGATCCCGGTGGCATGAGCTGATGCAGAGGCCATGGAGGGGTTCTACTTACTGGCTTAGTCCTCATGGTTTGTTCAGCCCGCTTTTATATAGAACCCAGGGCCACTAGCCCAGCATGATAGCACCCACCGTGAGTTGATTCCTCTTAACTCAATTTTTAAAAATACCAAAGAGGCTTGCTCATAGGCCAGCCTAGCAGGGCTAGACTCTCAACTGAGGATTCCTCCTCTTGGATGACGACTAATTTGTGTTAAGTTGGTATAAAAGCCAACAGCACACCCTGCCTTTCAGAAGCTATAATGTCACAGGGAGCAAACAAAGCATAAAAAATATCACTGATAACACAGGAAAGTACTCTGACAAAGGGTCTTTATGAAATGCAGGTAAAAATTTACTTTGAAGGAGAGGAATTGAATTCATCTTTGTGAGAAAATGTGAAATAGACAGAAAGAGTATTCTCTAGGTAGTGGGAAAGAAAGATCCAGGCATGTTATTAGGGTTGCAAGGGGTCTTTTATCTTGTTCAGATGTGCACAGAGCTAGTCTATAAAAGACGTGGGATAGAAACACTGAAGTAGGAAAAATTGGCGTGATTTTATATCTGAATATTGTCAGGTCATACGAATGAAGATGAGACAAGGGCAGACTAAATATGTCACATATTTTAATACCACATGTGCCCCATTCTGAGGGACTTTAGAATATAATTCAGTGTATGAAGCACTCTGCTGATTCATAGTTTTTTGTTCCGAAATGGCACAATGGGAAAGCAAGTAATTTAATGAAGGTGAAGATAAATGGATAGGAAGATGTGGTTCTGTGCAGAGTAGAACCAGGTCCCTCACTTGTTCTAGTATAGGTAAATAAAGTGTCTTCTTGGGCTGCATCATGATTGTTTTTGAGCTCCTCACTATGTTAAAGGATTAATAGCCCATTCTGGACATTATGGAGACTGGACAGGATAAAGGACAAAATGCCTATTGAGGAGGAAAGGAATGTGAAAACAAGGTGCATGTTTGATTTTCTACAGACCCAAAGTCAAACAGAGAATTGTGGGGAAGATGATAAATGCTCTAGGAATAAAACATATGCTTATATGTCACCTTTTATTAGTTTATCCTTGGTCAACATACTGAGTACCAAGGAGATTAGGATCAATAGTTTCCACAAATATCTATTATGATTATCATAGATCAAAACCATTATATAAATGGCTTATGAAGATCTAGTCAGGTGAATAAATCAATATCTTCATGCAAATATGTACACAAATCAAATGGGTGCAACTTTCCCTTTAAATTTACTTCAGCTTGCCTTAGAAGATATTTTGACTGAGTAACAACCCACCTCCAAATCCCCAGCCTGACTTTGTTTAAGTGGGAGACAATATTACAGGATATTTAATCACATTGCGTGGAAATGTGTCTATGTTTTACCTCATGTTCTTAAAAACTTGATTTTTTTATTAAACTTGGTTTAATAAAGAACTGAATGACTAATAGGTAGGCAGGGGAGGTTAAAGAAACTCCCAGACACAGAGAGAATCTCAGGGGATGAATCTAGTCATGGCGACTTCCCCAGGGGGTGAGACACAGAAACACTCGACTATAGAATGGAGAAGAAGTAAAGAGTAATGTGGTGGGGCATAGTAATCTATTAATACAGGAACAGGTTAATTTAAATCGTAAGTTATAGTCTGAAACAACCCTAATCATAAAGGCCAAGCATTTATGCTTAATAATAAGTCTCTATGTCATTATTTGGTGCTGGTGGTACAAAGAAAGTTCACCAAAAAGACAGTTTTTTGGTTACCTGTTAAATCAGAGGCAGAATGATGCACTTCAGAACTTGTCATTCTGGGAAAGACATATAGGAGCAGAGGACTCCGGAGAACAGGGTGAGTTGTGCATAACTTAGGATTTACCCACTTAAATCTTAGGTCCCATAACCTAAGATTAGCATGCATGAACTTTTTCTTGAATCCCTCTGAAGTTTTCTTGGACGTTGAATACATCTTGAAGGGGAAAATGCAATGCTGCCAGCCTTTCCATGTGCTGAGATTCAGGGCCTGCCTCTCCATGCCATGGTGCATTTAATATATCTTTAGGCTATCTCAAGAGACAGTTAGTAAGAATTTTACACAATGATATAGCATCCTTGTCAATAAAGCTTAAACTTTACTGACACACACCCCAATTTAATCTTGTTCCCTCTTACTAGAGGGAATTAGATTTTTTCCTCTCTTGGCAAGAGCAATATCCCTCAAGATATATTATTTACTCAGGAGGAAAATACAAGAAAACTGAAAAAAAATCATAGTATATACTTCATAGTATGCTTTTTATAAAACAATTCATAAAGGGAAATACAATATAAACTATATTTCTATCCAGAATGTAATAAAACAAAACCATGCAGGAAAGACCCTATCTCTAGGAGTCTAGTGAGTATGAGGTCCTTGCAACCAACCTAATACTGATTCAATAAAAGAAGAAATGGAATTTTGTTTCTATTGAAGTGTATGAAAGGACAATTTATAACAATACTCCACCGGCAAGGAAGAAAGACATGGTGCTGTATCAGCGTTAGCGGGAGGGTTCTCACTCAGTACCAACTGCCGGTTAAAACAGTTGTTCTGAATCTGCAAACACCAATCTGTGCGCTGTGGCTTTTCGGTTATAAATATGTATAAGTTCATGGTGGAGTGATATCTTCCCCTTACTGGCACTCTCACATTGATGATTCCCATGAAGCAGCCACAAAAGCTTCAGAGTGACATAATAGTTTTGATGTATTGTTCTCTTAAGTAGATAATGAGTTAGGAGAGGTATGGGCCACAGGTGATTACTGTCAAAACTTTGAAACGGCAGGCATAAAGACAAGAGGAAAAAACTCACCTGTCATTAGTGAATAAGAGACTAGCCTCCCATCAAATCCTGTGGCATATACCAAGTTCTAGAGGATAGGACTTCAACCTCCCTTAAACATCATTAGATTGCAGTCCTCATACCTAAACACACTACGTGTGGTTTCTATGTGGGTCTTGAATAAACGTGTAAGCTGAAGGATATTATAAACTATGGCCATTAAGCTTGTGAACCACTCGGTTATCTATCTGCATTTAAGTCATTTTAGTAGAGACAATACATGTTGATAAGGAGGGCATTTCATGGTTAGGGAGAAACTTGGTGCCAGGGATACTCCCAGGAATCCACAAGAATGACCTCAGCTAAGACTCCCAGCAGTAGTGGAAAGGCTGCTTGAACTGGCCATCTACTTTAATCAGATTGGTGACTACCCTAGTTGTCTTCAGAGAGCGTTTAGCCAGTAACTTGTAGAAGCAGATGCAGAGATCAACAGTCAAGCACCGGACTGAGCTCCAGGAGTCCTGTTGAAGAGAGGAAAGAAGGATTGTACAAGACAGGGGGGTCAAGATCATGATGGGGGTATCCACAGAGACATAAGACCTGAATTTGTAGAAGCTCATGAACTATGGACCAACAGTTACGGAGCCTGCATGGGACTGACCTAAGCCCTCTGCATGTGTGTGACAGTTGTGTAGCTTGGTCTGTTTGTAAGGCTCCTAGCAATGAAATCAGCACTGTCCCTGGTGATTAGCTAGCTTTTGGGAACCTATTTCATCTGCTCGATTACCTTGCCCAACCTTGATGCAGGGAGAGGAGCTTGGTTCTACCTCAACTTGATATGCCATACTTTGTTCAATCCAATAGGAGGCCTGCCCCTCTCTGAATGAAGGAGGAAAAGTGGATGGGGGTCAGGGAGGAGGGTAAGAGAGGAGGGAAAGGAAACTGTGGTCAGTAGGTAAAATAACTAAAAATGTTAATAAATTAAATTAAATTTTTAAAAAGAAACAATGCATCAATAGACAGCGATGATATTGTAATAGCATTGGTCTTTCACTCATGAAATATTTCAGAAATCAGAGAGGACCTTATTTTGTGGCAGTGGGTGAGGAAAAAGTATGTCTGCAGCTGCTAGTGCATTTATGGTCGCAAGAGAGAGAGAGCTTCCATCCGAGGACATATATTATGCTATTTATAGAGAACTCTAATCATGGTTCCGAGAATGAGTAGGTGAAACTGTGAAGTCAGTCCTTCCCATCTTATCCTAAATACTGGCTGGCATGCCGATTTTAGCAAGATCTCTTTCCTTCAGAAGTCTTCCCACATGAGCACACGTTTCTAGATGCAATGCAAAGCAAACCTCCATTAATATGGCTCCCCTCTGTTTGCTTGATACTTACTATTGCTTTCTTTGTTATTCATCTGCATCTTATCTGTTTTCTCCCATGATGCAGTGAGATGAAACGATACTATCCTTCTTGCTAACAGTAGTCTGTAAAGTCTTCCAGAGTCAGACGCTGTGCCACGCTCCTATTTTTTGTTTTTTGTTTCATGGAAGGCTGAGGCAGGAGGATCCTGCCTGAGAACATCTGAAGCAAAGTTACTAGGTGCCATCTCAAATAACTAATTAGCAGTCTAAATAGTCAGTAAACTAACTGAAAAGTTAATTTGAAATGAATGTAGGAATAAACAAATAATAATTCTTCAAGGACTTGTACAAATGTTTAATATAACTATTAAGGATTATAGGGTGAAATTATAAGAAAATCGAAGCAGCTCTATCTTCATCAAATCACTACTTTTGGCCTCTGAGGAAAAGTATGTTTGAAGAAAATACAAAACTTGGTTAAGTTTCATAAGCGGGCAGGAAGTGAATAGATAGAAGAAAATTTATGGAAATATCTTTTAAAATTCAATTTCATTGCTAGGTGAGATCACTGGGACAGTATGACCCAGGGCAAGTGTCAACTTTCTTAGCCCATGTTTGTCCCAACAAGAAAGGATTGTAGACATAGGTGATGACTTTTACCTCTTAAACAACACAGCATCCCCCATCTCTTTCTCTCTTTCTGCCCTGTGCTCCCACACACCTTCTTGATGTTCCTCTGTAATAAATGCTACCAAACTGTTTTATCCTTTGTCCTCTATCTATAAAATACTTGTCATTTTTCCTCGTTACACAATTATAATAATTCAGGCTCACAAGAAGGAACACTGGGTGTGGGAGTGAGTGATGAATTTAAAAGCATTGCTTGTCTGCGGATCTCAAGTAACATATGGTCCTCCACAGTTGCATAAGGTCCAGGCCAGTAGGGTGTATTTCTATGAGTTGCTGGATAGAAGTTATTCTGCTCCCTTGCTTCCAAATAACCCTGATCAAATTGTTTCCATACTCTTTTGCTTTTCAAGTAATTTTTATAACTTTCTAAATCTTTTCACTTCACTGCCACAGGGTTGAGACAGATAATACGTTTTCTTCTTTTTTCCTATTTTCTGATCTAAATGATCAGGCTGCAGGAGACAATGAAACAGGATATAAATTCCTGAGCTGGTTCCTATTCACAGGCCACATTAAGCTCTACAAGACTAATCGAATTTCATATCAGCAGCCACAATAGTCCTGGCAGTGCCACAGATAATTACTTAATTTATGACTGTAAATCACATTTGAATCATAAAATCCAGTTAGATGAGTGCATGGGCCAAACATGTAATTAAGATTAGAGTGCCCATGAAGAAGTTAACCATTAGGTATAGTCATGACTATTCTGATTATGTAGAGCAATCTGGGGCCTTTGAATTCTTGAGATGTTGAAAATGCTTAAGTTAACATAATTTTATCAGTAAAGTAAAAAAAAATTAGTAAAAATTATTGACACTTAAGAAAAGCTATAAATTAACACAGTCTCAAGCTAAGAAAATAATTCATCAAATCACTAAAATAACACTTTCATCAGACCAGGCAACCATACAAAGACTATGTAGGAAGGTTTTAAAATAGAAAGAAATTCTTGGATTGCAAATCTAGAAAATACAAAGAAAGAAGTTGGGTGTTGTGGAATATTACTTTATCTTGGCAAAGATGTGTTACATTTGGTCAGTGAGATAAAGATGGGTTGTGTTTGTTTATCTTCTGTTTGTTTAATGATCTAAGGATGTGTTGCTTTGCCTGCCTACGGCACCTAATTGGTCTAATAAAAAGCTGATTGGCCAATAGCTAAGCAGAAGAGTGATAGGCAAGGCTAGCCTGCAGAGAGAATAAGGAGAAGAAGGAATCTGTGCTTGAGTAGGAGAGAGAATGAGGGAGAAAAAGAGAGAAAGAGAAAGAGGATTGTGTCCAGGACCAGTCAGCCAGGCAGCTGTCAGACAGACACAGAAAAGGACATACATAATGAAAGGCAGGGAAAAAGCCCCAAGGCAAAATGTAGATGAAGAAAGACATGTTAAAATAAGTTATATGAGCTAGTGGGACAAGCATAAAATAAAGCCAAACATTCATAATTAATGGTAATTCTCCATGTCATGATATTGGAGCTGGTTGGTGAATCAAAGAAAGCCTGCTACAGCTGGGCATGTGTTTCATGCCTATAATCATAGCACCTGGAGGTCAAGACAGGAAGATTGCTGTAAGTTCAAGGCGAGCATGAGCTACATAGTGAGTTCAGGCCAGCCTGTTCTACAAAGTAAAACTGTCTCAAAAACCCAAAAGCAATAAATGAATGAGGTGAAAGGATGATCACAAAAAATAATCAAATCTGTATCATCAATTACCTCTGCTCTAGGTTATAAGATCACACAAATAGTGTAGCTTACTATTCTTTATGAGTGAGTAGAATTCCACTGTGGACACATTCCTCTGTGAAGGGCAGGTTTTGAGGTCTCCTGTTTTCAAGATATACCTCGTGTGACACCCTTCACCTCCTGCTGCCTATGCATCACGATGGAGAATTCTCAGCTCCCTCTCTAACACCTGGGCTGCCTGCATGCTGTCATGCTTCCTGTCATGAGGAAAACGAACCAAACCTTTGAAACTGAAAGACAGTTCCAATTAAATGTTTCCTTTTTAAGAGTTTCTGTGTCTCCCCACAGCAATAGAAACCCTAAACATAAAGGGAAATAGTTAAAATATGTGTGATTTGAAATAGTAATAGTTTATAATATGATAATATAATTAGTATTGAAATAAATATTTGTGATTGATACAATACACTAAAAAAGTATATTTGTTATTTCTTGGGACAACCTTTCAATAGTAGTGATTCCTGGCTCTAGTCTTTCCTATCAGTTAATAACTTGACTTACCTAGAACATCTATGTAATCACCATATATACTTTATATTCTATTCCATTTTTTCTTTTCCTTCCTCAACACTATTTCTAGCTTCATAGTCTAATGCAGATATCTTTGTTTTGTTCTACACAGCAACTATTTTCATTTACATTGAATATTGGGTTAGGTAATTTTTTAAACTATATCTCTCAGAAACTTTTAGCTTGTTTTTGCCTAACAAATATTACCAATGCTTAGCAGACAAGGGGGGCTAATAGACACAGTAGACTCTCAGTAAGTGAATAAACATTCTTAAAGTTTTGTGTGATTTGTAATGCATTTTATTGCTGGCTTGGATTTAATTGAACATTTTTGTGCAGTTTAAAATATGAGAAAAATTTCAGAAAATTAGACTTTGCATAGATTTTAGTTCAAATTGATTTTTATTAAGGATAAATAAATCTGACCTTTATAGAGAAAATCTGGGGTAATTAAGAAAAGAAGTTAGTGGGAGGGTGTTGGGAGGAGGGGCGGAAATGGAAACTTTCATAATTTAATAAACTTTGAAAAAAAAAGAAGTTTAGACATTATGAACAGGAAGTGATGTCTCACTATTGTTGATAGAGCTGGAGATTCTTTTGATTTATTTAAGAATACAAATGAAACTCCTGCCATTATTTTAGACTGAGGCCCTGCATTGCTATCTTGATAAGTTTGCTAAAAGGAAGATAGTCAAATCCTGAATGCTTCAGGGTAAAAGAACATTATTTTTTTTAAAAAAAAAAACTTATGGTATAAAGATAAACTCTTGAGTGGTTAAGAACATGTCTTTGAAATGTTATTAGAAAGTTAGTTACTGTTTTATATAATATGTATGGGAGTGTACATGACCACAGGATGCCGTCTGACACGGTGGCAGGAATCACGGCTTTTGTACTGCTACAACACTCTCTCTTACATAAAGCAAGGGGTCTAGGATATTACAGACATTCAAAGTGGCTTTGTCTTCTACCCATTATCTTCCCACTCATTTTATTTTCTCTCTAAGAATACCATACAGTATGTTTTGATTATATTCATCTTCTTTCCAAAGCCTTCCAGATCCAATTCCCTTCTCTTCCATGCAAATGTGTGCCCTTTCTATTATTTCCTTTTCAAAATCAATTAAGTACATAGTTTGAGATGCTGACATACTCTTGAATGTGTGGTCTTCCACTGAAGTCTGGTGGGTTTTCTATGAACCACACCTTTAAGAAAACTGACTCTCCTCCACCCTGCAGCTGTAAGTGACCACTAGCTCCTTACATAGGTGTGGGACTTTGTGTCTACCTCCTTATTTCATGTTGGAATTTTGTCTGCTTTGAGCCTACAGTGTTCTCATAATCTCTGCGAGTCCATATGTGTAAACAACTTGCTGTGTCTTTGTCCAGTCTGGCCTGACAGGTCAGTACATACCAGTGGAGGGGTGAGGATTAAGAAAGAAATAGACAGGAGATAAGAGACAGGATCAGAAGGGCATCCAGTGAGTACTGTGATCCTCCCTAAGCTTACTACTCAAAATGCTTTATATACTCAAATCCAAAATAGGGGGAAGACAAAAGACTTCCTTACCATAATACAAAGACCAAACAAATTAATTTTCTCCTCACATCTCCAAACATCAAGCAAACACACCCTAGGTCAAAACATTCTGTCCTATAACCTTGAAGGTGCAATAATAAGTCTGAACTCTCTGACCTTTAGTCGATGTGGAACAGATTCACTTCTGCGGGCTTCTTCACGTCTTGAAAACAGTTTTGTTGGAGACATCTACAGTCACTGTCTCATATCCACAATGGTCCTGACCCTTAGGAAGTGGGGGTGTGATACTGATGTCCTATTTAGAGTTAAGAGTTCCTCACTCCCTTGATGTACCTATCTTGCCTTCATTCCCTATTACTTTCAAAAATAAAATTAATGCATGAATTGGCCTTACCTCACTGATCATAATTGGTATGTGCATTCGAAGGCAGACAGTAGCGAAATAGAGGATAGTTTGTAAAAATTCCAGATTATGTTATACACAGTTATTTCTTTTTCTAATGACTGGATACTTGATACAAAAGGACTTTGTCCATATCAGGCTTACAAATGTAATGTCTATGAGATTTCTATGGCCAAAGTTGAAGACATTCTGGGGTGCCTTCTAATCAGAGAGATGCTGTACAAAGTATGTTCAGGCAGGCTGAGCTTCTGTTTGGGAAAATGGTTTGAACACATGAGGAATAACACATAGGTGAGAAAGGACAGCCCATGCATTCATCCTTGGATATTTAGGAACTTGTTTGAAGATGATAGTGCTGTCTCTTTTGTTCAGGACATAAAGACATCCAGAATCCTCCTTTTCTTCACCAGCAGAAATGCTGCTAAGATCAGAGATGAGTAGAGGGGCAGAGCTAGCTCAGATACAATTTTCCTCCACACAGAATACTGGGTGCCCACTTGCAAGAAGCTTGTATCATTCCATAATTGAAAGCATCCAAGAAAGTTATATGTCACCATGATTCAATTCATATATAGAGTAAAAAATCTTTTCATTATTTTATTTTTAAAAAGATATATAAAGGCTATTTTATGTTCTTGGAATAAAAGTCAGTAGCTATTAAAGAAAGAGGAAGGTTTGATCATTACTGTGCTATAGGACATCATGGACCCATATGCACCCCCTCAGAAAACTTTATATCCATCAGAGCTAAAATTTTAGAGTTTGTTAAATCTAGCAGAGCCAAGATTTTTTCATTATTTATGCTGATCGTTTTCTTCTCTTAAAATCCCTTAGCTTTGGTTTGCTTGGAAGATGTTAAAGCAGCGGTTAAGGGCATGTGATATTTCATCAGAGAACCAGAACTTTGTTCCCAGCACACACATCAAGAGGACCATCACTACCTGTAATTCAGTGTTCTGGTAGAATTCTTGTTTTCCTAATAAAACTTGGTAGCAAGCTTGGATCATCTCAGAACAGTAACCTCGGGTGAGAAACTGCCTCCATCAGATTGGTCTGTAGACAAGCCTATGGGGACATTATCTTGATTGATGAGTGATATAAGAATGCTCAGCCTACTGATAACACTATCAATCCTAGCGGGGTGATCCAAATGGCAAAAGAAAGCAAATCAAGCAAGCCGGTAAGCAGCATTTCTCTATAGACCCTGCACTGGTTTTCACTTTCAGGTTCATGTCATGAGTAACTACCTTTATTTGCCTTCATGATGGACTGTAAGCTGTTTGGTGAAATATATGCTTCCCTCTCCATGTTGCTGATGGTCTTTTATCACAGCAACAGAAAGCAAGCCAATGCTTTCCAATGCCAGAGGACCTGAAACATTATTCTAGTCTCTACAGGTATCTGTGCTCACATGCATGTATATGCAAGCGCATTCAGATACATGTGGCTAAAGAAGGAAAGCATATCATTAAAAACTATTTACTTTTACAACGTACAATTCTAAAGCAAAAGCATTGTTTGGCTATTTGACACCATGTGGTTATAAACAAGACATTGGAGATTTATTTAAGCGTGTACGTGGTATGACACCCTGGTGCTTTGGTGGTCAGGGCTGAGAAGAGTCACAGATGTGAATCATATGTGATATGGAGACATGGCTTGAGAAAGAGGCCATCTGCCATGAGTCGTCTGTCTTTCGTGAATTGAGAATTTTGCATTGTATATAGGTCTCTGGAAGTTGAAAAAAAGTTGCTCATAAAATAAAATTTAGTTTAAAACCTCTAGTTCCATGTGAAATTATGTTCTATAGAGTGATCAGACTAGGGTTTTGTAATGAAATTGTATACTAAGTAGTGATATGACCCTCTAGAGGTGTTTTAGGTTTTTTTTTTCATCTTAGACTCACCTAAAAAATAGGGATATTGCTGTTGATTTTACAGAAGTAGTCATGAATTAAATGGAAAGGAACTAGCATTTTAGGGAGTCCATATTAACTGTCAGAATCTGGAAAACGTACGTTACTAACATGATATCTCTATTACTACAAAGCATGTTAATTACAGAATAATAAAACTAAAGCATAGTGTTAATCCAGGGTGTTTTATCATGGCAATAGAAACCCTATGACAACATAAAAAAACTATCTCTTCACTGTTTTAATGTTAGAATAAATCATTTGTGAGTAGTATTCAATAGTGTCGGACAAACTATTTTTAGTTAAGATTACACCAATTCATTTTTTATGACAATGAACATAGCTAGCATTTATTGAGAACTCTTCATATGGTAGATTGTAATAGTTAGTTTACCTATGTTAAGTTTAATTTTCCCAATAAGGTTTATCTTGCGTACACATTGTGTAAAGCATGCAAATATCAGGTTTAAAAAGCCTAGGTTTTAGGAACATAAAGTAGTAAAACCTAAAGATAATACTATGAGTACACAAAAAAGTGAGACAAAGAAGTTTCTTTTCTATAGCTAATTGACAAGAAATTTTCATTTCCTTTGTTTAGTTCACAAGTGGGGCTATTTAAATTAGTCCAGATGGCTAGACTTGGGTATTGGCTAACAGGCTTTACATGGATCCTGGCAAATATTTGCAGAAATTCTGTATTAAAGAACTGATCCAGGCCTTAGTTTATTATGAGTAAAAGACTTATTCATGCCCCTCTGATCTAGGTGACTCTCTGCGCCTGTGATAATACCAAGGCCAAGAGCAATTAGGAGAATAGAAGGTTTGTTACAGAATATTTGTACACTGTGTAAATATGTGTCATTGTGATTGGTTTTATAAAGTGCTGAAAGGCCAATAGCTAGGCAGGGAACAATATATGGGACTTCCAGGCAGGGGGAGCTCAGGGTTAGAATCCAGTGAGTCAGGAGATGTGACTAGACACTGAAAAATGCTAACATAGGGCACAGAGGAGAAGTGTCCAAGCCATGTGGCAGAATGCAGAAGAATAAAGACAGATTAATTTAAACTATAAGAGCTAGTTGGGAAAAAGCCTCAGCTAAGGTGAAGCTTCCATAATTAATAGCGAATCTCTGCATTGAAATTTGTGAGTTGGTGGTCCAAAGGAAGGTCCGACTAAAAAGGTTTATTTCAGCTTACATTTCTAGACTCTAGTCGACTATCTAGGGAACTCAAGCAGGAACTGAAGCAGGAGCCACAGAGGTACACTGATTACTAGCTTGTTCATAGGCCCCTAAAGTTTTATACAGCTCAGGACCACCTACATAGGATGGCAGGCCCGAAGTGGGCAGAGCCTTCCTGTGTCAGTTCATACAAAGACAACCGTATTAGGACATTCCCATAGACCAATTTGGTCAAAGAAATGTTTTCAATGGAGACTTCTCTTCTCAGATGATTCTAGGCTGTGTCAAGATGACAGTTAGTGTAAAAAAAATATCATCTCATACTTTCAGTATGAAAATGAATGTTCAGATGTTTATTTTGTAGTAAGGGTTTAAGTAACATTTTCAAGAAATACAAGGCACTCTTTAGTTTCAAAATGGTCCAAAGTTTTGAATTTCACTTCTGCTTCGTTTCAAATTCACCCTTATTCGTTCTTTGTTTTGAACAAGAATATAACTTGAGTAAGAACTAATAATTAGCAGTTGTTATTTGAAGCACACCTATTTGCTTCAGTATCATCATTTCTTATTAGGATGGGGTCAT
Source organism: Myodes glareolus (assembly GCF_982192425.1). Lineage (NCBI taxonomy): Eukaryota > Metazoa > Chordata > Mammalia > Rodentia > Cricetidae > Myodes > Myodes glareolus. The sequence continues at coordinate 5,848,920 of NC_142049.1, forward strand.
TTTGAGCTGGGAGCCTTCTCACTCTTCTAGAGCCCTCAACTTAGATGCAAAAGAAAAAAGAAATACGGTACAGGTATTTCTTAAAGCTGATCTTTACTAACACAATTATTTGAGAACACATTAAGGATAACATTCAAAAATAAAGAAATAAGGTACTTTGTACTTATTCAGATGCTTGAAACTATATACTGAATTTTAATAAAAATCTAATAACAAAAATAAGAGTTTTAAATCCTCTGTCTTAGATGCTTACAAAATCACTTATAGCGACTCATTTTTTTGTGCCATGTTTTAGATATGGTAGAGTAAACAAAATACCTTTGGAACATTCCTAAATATTTCTTATGACTATCATAAGTCTTCATTTTATAGTATGTAGCTAATGAATAAATCTCTCTATTAAAACCATTAACGACAAATTTGAACATAGCAAGCCTGTCCCAATCCCTAAAATAAATGCACCTTTTTATATTTTGTGAAATATGAATGGTATTCTACAATTCCCAAATCTAACAGAAAGCACAGAAGTAGTAGAATGGCATAGGATAACATGCTTTTAATCCCAACACTTGAGAGGCTGAGACAGGAGGATTTTTGTGAGTTCATGGATAATCACTACTGCATAGAGATTTCCAGACCAGCAGGGCTACTAAACAAGACCATATCACAAGATAAATAAAAAAACCAAATGTTATAAAAATGTACTCAATGGTCACTCATAAGTAAGCCTATATTAGACATATTACTTCCTCCCATGCGAAAAATATAAATTCATGAACTTTATATTGTATATTGAGTTGCATTAAGAATGCTTGGAAATGATTACCTTTACAGAGTTAACTACAACAATAACAAAACTCCAAACTTTTTTCCTTCAACAAAAAAAAAATCAAAAGAGGCAAATGTAAAACTATCAACCATTTAGCAAGTCAAAAACATCAAGACAAGACCTTATTCCTCATGCTGGCAGCATCCTACTCCAAGAGTTCATCTATTTCTGTGACATTAATCAACTCTGCATTGACTAATACATGTGAGTTTAGATTCTTCAAAAAAATGATATTTATCTACTAGGGAATCCTATTGGTTTTGGGCTCTGATTTAATTTTCCTCATGGACTTGTTATGGATTTTGAAGTGTACTACTGGCAGACGTGAGGAGTCGAGCCAGAAATCCTGGGGAGTTCAATTGATCATCACTCATTTTTCTTCTCTCATTCCTGGCCACGGTCTTGCTGGTTGATTTTGGAAGGCTTTTCAGCCCACAGTGACACTCTGTGGTGGCTAAGCAGACAACAGCAGAAGTTCAGGAAGCAAAACCTCAGCTGTTCATCTGGCATTACCATCTTGGGCACCTGATTTGAATAAATCAATATGTAATTGTCTTTTCTAGGAAACCATTTTGAGTTTATAACGAGTGTAGCTCTTCAAACGTTGTCTCATCATCACGTTTTCTTATATTGGGCATTTGATCACAGAAGAAAATTGGCCTGGTTACCGACAAACAGTTTTATCAAAAATCCCACCCTTTGCAAATCCAGAAAACAAACTGTACAAAGACTCATTCACACATTTCTGCTTTCAATTTTATTGTCTACCATGGGGGCAGTAACGTGAAAAGCGAATGAGAGAACTGAGAAAATAAGCATAATCTGATGTAGTTTTAGTCACATAAACTTGATTTTAATACTAGTAATTGACTAAGTTATTGGGAAGTTTTAAGTGTGTCCCGATCAAATAAATATGAAAATCTGTCCTATGTAGGACACCCCTTTATAACCCTTAATGTAATGCAACTGAGTATCTTCCTATCTTCCAACTAAGCGCTCTCATTACAGATATGAGCATTTATATCTAACGTGTCTACTTTTCAACTGCAAATTTTATCAGATACAAATATGTATTATAGGTACAATGAAAATTGTGCATGTAAATTTTAGAGGATCATAAAATTATATTACACACTGTATTTCAATTTTTAATAAAAATAATGTAAAAAAGTCTTGATAATGATTTTAACACTCATTTTAGGTTGACATGACAGTTGGGAAATACGAATTCAAATGCATCAGTATTAAATATTTTTGTTTTTATCTTCTTGCTTGGCTACTAAAATATATCTATCAGTGAGATTATGTTTCTTTATTTGAATCTGTATGTGTATGACAAACACACACACATACATACATGCACACACACACATATAGTCAAACATGGTGTGAAGTTATAGCTATGCACACACCTGTGTTCATGTGCCTGTGGAGGCCAGAAGTTTATATCAAGTGTCTACCAAGGGCTCTCTCTGCTGGGAGCCTTTCTCTAGATGTGGGTCATGACCTGGGAAGGATGTGTGAAGTCGGTGCCTAGAAGAGACTGTGACTACCTGTTGTTCAAACAAGTAGCCTCACATAGCTTGGGCTGTTGTTATTTATACAGTTTCATTGGTTGGCACAAATGGTTTTACAATCAGTGTTGCTTCTGTAAGTTTCTAAAAATGGTTTCAATAATTACCAGTTTTTTGCTTGTCTCTTTCTTTACCCATCTGTCCCCCAACTTTCCAACAGGTAGCAATTACATTTTTGATCTATTCTCTACTGTTAGAAGCATAAGTAGTCTTGAGTGCTACAAAGCGAGGTTTCTAATTAGGCACAGCTACAGGCAGAACAACGTTCCCAGTTGGCAGCATATGCAGTTACACTATCATGGAGGGCAAGAGAGTTTTGACTCTTGTGGTTAATATTTACATCTGGTAGTGTCTGGGTTCTGACAAGCAATTCACCAGTAAAAGCTGGACCAATCCATTCTATATTATGTACTATTCTAACTCATCTGGGACTACATCAGGTTTTTCCTTTTATCCTATAAGCAGCATAACTTGGAAACTTATTCTTAATAGTTGACACTTTTTAATCGCTTGTTCTTATGCCCCTTAATTTCTTTGGGTATTGGCACATTTATTAGAATTAAAGGAAGTGTGGGCATCTATGACTCTACTTCATTCCTTGTTCTCAACTGTTCCCTAAAACTCCTGATATCATTTAATAACATTTCTAAAAGACCCTAGTGGTTAAAGTCATTCTTTTCCAAACAAATATGTAAATATATAATATTAAACATCTTGACTTACTGTTTTTCATTCAGCCCAGCAGTATGGCTAGCCTAGTAAAACTAAAGAGAGCTCATAGCATATACACTGCCAGGGTCATGCCTGGAGTCATGCAGTGAACTGTCCACAGGTCTCTGCCAAGTGAGTCAGGATCTCCAGGGTCTTGCCATGAGGAGTACCATTCATGCTATTCTCAGGCATTGACCCCTGGAGAGATCACATGGCTCCCACCAATTCTCCAACTTAAGTGTTGAGGCAGGGTTTCTCATGAACCCAGAGTTTACCAACTGTATTTCTGCTCACTAAGATTACTCTAGGGTATGTTTTATTTCAGCTATTATCCAAGTTCATTTAAGGAATGATTGAAATATTACATATTTTGATTTTACCTAATGTTGAAAATGGAAGTGAAAGAAAAATAAACAGAGATATAGTAGACTGGGCTTTGAGTTTTTCTTCTTTGACAAACAAATATCTTCGTTGTATAGTTATTTTGTTATAAAATCAATTTAATAAATATTTATTAAGTCGTGTCCTTTAAATGAACACTGGGGAAGAGAAGAGAAAAGTCTTTTTGACTTCAGAATTTATAAACCAGTTAACTCGCAGAGACAAACAGACTCATGGAGATAAATTGAGATTGCTTCTATGAAAGTAATAGGCCAGTTCAACAAGAGAGAATAACATGGCTGAAAAGGGGACACTATTGGGTTAATCAGGGAATTATTCTCAAAGGCTGTGACTTTACCATACGTTTTGTAAATGAGTAGAAGCTAGGCAAAGGACCACAGAGTCAGAGTTCCATATATGAGAAAAAGGGGTCAACTAACTCAAGGTGAAAAGATATTAATATTTGTAGAAATCATGCAGAGGCCTTCGTGCAAGTTTCAGATATTGAATTTGTAATTGACTAGAAATGAGGGCTTGAGGACACCAGGAGACCATGATCCACAGAATCAATTAAACAGGGCTCATAGTGGCTCACAGGGACTGAAGCAATAATCATGGACCCTGTATGGGGCTGTGTTAGATCCTTTGCATATACCTTAGGGTTGAATAGCTTGCAACTGTTGTGGGACTCCCAGCAATGGGAGAGGGGTGTGTCTTTGACTCTTGCTTACTCTTGGTACCTATTTCTTGCTTCTAGGTTGCCTCCTCCAGCCTTGTTATGGGGGTTTGTGCCCAGTCTTATTGCATCTTATTAGGCCATGTTCAGTAGATATCCCTGGGAAGCTAGTTCTTTTTTAAATAAGGGAAACAGAGAAGAAGTTGGTCTGGGGGATAGGGGAGGTGAAGCAGGATTGGGAGGGGTGGAGGGAGAGGAAACTGCAGTCAGTATGTAATGGATGAGAGTATAAAAGTTTGAAAAGAAGGAAAAAATTAAATGAGCTTGCTTTTATTTTGCCATAAGGTTTTCTGTCAAGCTAATGGTATCTCTTAAGAGAATATTATTTCCTGGAGCACAATTGGTATACATAAGTTACGCTTTTAATAAAAACATGTTTAGTTAGCTTTATTTAATGTGTATGTATGTGTGCTTTTAGAGTGTATGTAGCACCACCACATGCATGCATGGACCCATGTAGCTCAGAAGAGGACATCAGACACCCCAGAACTGGAGGTACAGAGGGTTGTGGGCCACATGTACATTCTGGAAATGGAACTTGCTTCTTTACAAATGTAGCCGGTAATCTTGAGCATAGAGCCATCTCCCCAGTCTGTGGTCTTCAAAAGTTATCTTTAAATCAATTTATAAATCAAATTTGTATATTCTTGAAACTTTGTAATACATCTACTAATCGGGATCCATGAACATAGAGTGAGATCCTAGGAATGATTTTAATACCCCTCAGAGACTTTAAGGTCTCCCCTATGCTGCCTGAACATTCTTCTCCTGAACAGTATTCTCGCTGAATATGAGCTAATTTTCTTTTATACATTTCATATAGTGTAATCAACTCAAACTAGATTCTGACCTTTAGTAGATAAGGGTATGAATCTTGCCAGTGAAATGACATGGGACAAATAACATCTATTTCTATCAGCTTCCTTACATTGTAAATAGTGATAAGGATACCACCCTTGAGGAAGAGTGTGCAAACTAAATGCATTAAAATGTACAGATACACTCAGCACAATTCTATAAGTTTCATTACCTAGCGCTGTCCCTTACTGAGAATGAAGCTCCTTTACTGAGAATGAAGCTTTGTGCAAACATAATATTGACCTGACATTCTTCCTAACCTTTGCCCTGCATTTCTTTTTCTATTTTCTTTTAGCTCCAGGGCTGATGAAGTTATATTTCTGAGTTGAGTATTAAAATGAAAGAGTTTTATATGAAGCAGGTGAAGTATTTCAATGCCAAAATATATTTAGGACAGGATCACACTAGGCTCAGTCTTGCAAAAAAGAATGGAAACCTAAAAACACACAACCAAACCAAACCCAAAACAGATAGAGCTTTCTAGACAATCTCTGCCATTACTTCTTTTCTTTCTTTCAGTCTCTCTGTCCCTTCTCTTCTTCCTTACTCTACACTATTGCATTTTCTTTCTCTCCTCTGTTTTAATGATTATGCCCCAGTTCATAGCTCCACTGCATCAAATCTGTTCTATTTCCTGCAGTTAGAATTGTTCATTTCACAGCTTAAAACTCACTTCTTCCTGTAGGAAACTATCTGTGCAGACACTCACCATTGAGCTGCAGGCTCTCCCCTGCCCTCAGACCTTTACAGTCTGTGCCCTCACTGCACCTAGCTGCTCGCTTTCACCTCTACCTCCTTCCTCCATGACCTTCTGCTTCTGCTCTCAGAACCTTCACAAGGGCTAATCCTCTGTGGAGGTGACCCATGTCCTCTTGATTTATTCATGCATCTCTCAATCTCAATATCAGTTTCCAAAAAGTTCCATTAGGGTAATTATTACTGCTAATGCACCAATTATGCCATCTTATTTTTATCCTAATATTATGAAACACCTTTAAACACTCAGTTTTAAACAGCCAATCAAGATAGTATAATATATATTGAAAAAAATGCATGTACAGAAAACGTACACAAGGGGTTCTTTCTCTTTCTTTTTCTCTCTCTGATGTAGATGGGCCTTCTGTTATGTGTTATTTTCATTGGTTAATAAAGAGACTGCCTTGGCCCTCTGATAGGACAGAAAATTAGGTAGGCGGAGTAAACAGAACAGAATACTGGGAAGAGGGCAATGAGGCAGAGGCCATGAAGCCAGTCATCAGGTCAGACATGCTGAATCTTTTCTGGTAAACCACCACCTCGTGGTGCTACACAGATTATTAGAAATGGGTTAATCAAGATGTGAGAGTTAGTCAGTAACTAACTCTCTAGAGATAATGGGCCAGGCAGTGTTTAAATGGATACAACTTATGTGTTATTATTTCTTGGACTAAGCTAGCTGTGTGGGAGCCGGGCGGGATGAAAAGCAGGCCTGCCCGCAGCTCCTCACTACATCTCTCCCTCCCTCTCTCTATTTCTCTCTGGAGACATGGGCCGAAGAGATGGCTCTGGGTTGTGGTGGTGAACTCCTTTTATTCCACTTCTCAGGAGGCAGAGGCAGGAGGATCTCTGTGAGTTGGAGACCAGCCTGTCTACAAAGAGAGTTTCAAGACAGCCAGAACTGTTTTACAGAGAAACTCTTCCATAAAAACCTATTGAGCAACCAACACACACACACACACACACACACACACACACTGTTGCTGTTCTTGTAGAGAACTTAAATTCATATGGAAGCTTACAGTGACCCTTGTTTCAGCTCTTGGGGACCTGACTCCTTCCCCAGGTCTTTGTAGGCACCTGCATTCACATGTACATATCAACAAATAGGTAGACTGGCGCACACACACAATTAAAAATAAAATAAATTAATACTACCTCTTTTATGTGATTTTCAATGCAGTTAACTGTAATTTGATTAACCATTTGCTCTGTGGTTGAAGGGTTCTAAATCCATGAAGGATACAGTACACATGAATTGTAGAAGGACTACTCTTTCTTTGATGGATTTTATGGAATATGATGTTAAACAAAGAGGCATGTAGCCTCTGCTGTAACCAAGTACTACTCAATGACTAAGGTGCAGTGAATATGGTACAAATACTTGAAAACTAAGTGAAAACCCATTTTCTCAGAAGGGGTTGAGGGTTTTTTCATTTTTTATTAAAAAATGCTTTTCATTTACATACCAAACCCAGTTTCCCCTCTCTCCCCTTCTCTCACTCCCCCTCCCTCTTTCCTATTCCATATATAGGAATATGGAATATCCTAGAGGGGGTAAGGACTTCCTTGTGAAGTCAACAAGGTCTGGCATAGCAACTTGAGGCAGAACCAAGCCCCTATTCCTCATATGAAGGCTGAACTAGGTATCACATCATAGGGAATGGGCCCCCAAAAGCCAATTCATGCAACTTGAGTCTTTATAAATTATCTACAAATGGTAATAATAAAAATAAGACCTAGAAGTTAAAGGCCATTTAGTTAACAAAGAGTGGTAAAGGGTTGACTGGACATCTTCTAGGTGGAACAAAAGATTCTGAAAAAATAACCGGAGGAAATAAAAGAGATGACTGAACATGGTATAGGGATTTGGAAGTTGAGACAGTAACCTCGATCTGGAGCAGTAGTCAGGCAGCATGGCTTGACCTATGATTTCCAGAGTTCTTCATTAGCCATCCAGTACCACCTGCCTGGTGATAACCCCAACTGAAATGGGCTGGGCACTCCTACATCAGTCTTTAATCACAAAAGTGTCCCACAGGCTAGCTGATAGAACAATCTTTTTTGCTTGTTTGTTTTTTAAACCAAGATTTCTTTGTGTAACAGCTATGGCTGTCCTGGAACTCACTCTGCAGACCAGGCTGGCCTCAAACTCACAGAGATTCACTTGCCTCTGCCTCTCAAGTCATGGATTAAAAGTTTGTGCCACCACTGGCCAGCCCACAGACAAATCTTAGTGAGGCATTTTCTCTATTTAGTTTCCTTCTTCTCAGGTGTTACCAGGAAACTAGCCATCCCGGGGTTTTGCCATCAATCTCTACGGGCAACCGTGGGCAATTGTATGTATTGCTAATTTTCTGTATTGTCTTAGAAGATTCCAGAGCACTTTTGCCCAAGACCTAGAGAGTGGGTATGTTACACATACAACTGGACTTTCTAGTTTGCAACCTATGCTTCTGGGAGGAGCATTGCCTCATGTGACATGAATTCCGATAATTGTATCTTCAGCTGTGGTCAATTTTCAATTTTATTTTTATAGTTTAAAAAAAATGTATGCATATGGGAATTTTGTCCATATGCATGTATTGAACCAGAAAAGGCGTCTGGTGCCAGCCTGGGTCAGAACATAGTATCTGGAGCTGGAGTTAAAGGCTATAGTGAGCCTCCAAGTGCAAGGAAGCAAACCTAAGTGCTTAAAAGAGTGAAAAGTATCCCGGACTGCAAAGCAATCTCTCCGGCTTCTGGACTCTAATTTTTGAATAAGGGTTTAATGTAGATTTGAATATAAGCATCACGATACGGAGAAGAAGACACACAAGACAAGGACAATAATGCATAATAATGCCAGCGACAGAGTTCATACAGGATTTGCAAGACAGGGACCCTTAAAGTGATTTTTGTGAATGAAATAATTCATGAAGTTTGCAAGTATTTAACTTCACAGAAATTGTCCCATAAATATTTAATTTACCTTATTGTAGTTTTGTTATTAAAGTTGGGATAGCCATTCCGAAATTATAATAGGAGTTGCTTTCTGGGTTCTGCTATTTGCTGGTGATGCGACTTTGATCCCAATCTGAACTTCCTTCTCAATTCGTTCATGATAGACAATCTCAAATGCTGATCTCCCCAGGTTACCGGGTGAATTGGGAGTCCTCACATATATGACATGGATACGTTCAGAGGTTGATGTCACCACGTTGGCTAGAGTCTCCTGCGATTTCTAGTTTGTCCGTGAACACCCCAAACTTGTAAGGCCCGTCTGCTTGCCATTTCTCCACATTTACCCCTAAAACTGCAGCAACACATGGAATGAAGGGATAGAAGTCACTCTCAGGGGCAAACAAAAAAGAGGAAGGCATCTCTGGAACCAACGGCAGGTGCACAGGCCAAGAAAAGTGACTACAGAAAGCCCAAGTGATCAGGAAGTGATTTGCATGGCTGTGCACTCCAGAGACCCAATACCAGCAAATCTTCCTGTAGGAGGAACTCAAGTGTGGTCAGCACAGTTGCCTGTACTTATTCTACTTTCTAGAATGTATGCGGATGTGTTAATACATCTTCCTGCAGAAACAAATATGAAATATTACTTTGGAACCAGTAGGTCTAAGAGACCTTTCCATCTTGCGTGGAAATCACAATCTGTAGATATGTGTGCCCCCATATAAAGCATTACAATATTTACATATAACTCTGAAATCTTCTGTATGCATGAAATCAACTCTAGCTCATTTACGTCTGATAAAACTGTAAATAAACTTGTGACTATCTAGTATTATATATCTTAATGGGAACTCTACATGTATGTGTACTTTTTATCTACTTATGTATGTAGATATTAATTCTACATAGAAATTTATATATATATATATATGATAAAACTATTTCAACTGGTTGGTGAAGTATGCAGATATATTGTGTTACATGTGTGAGGAAAGACAGAGAGAGAGAGCAGGATAATTTCTTCATGACTCCCTCTCATATGATCTACATTCATAATCTTATTTGTCCTCAAATTTAAATTTTGTCCTTCTTACCTAAATCATTGCCTTGAAATTTTATATTCTCTCAAATAAGCTATGGTTCATTTCTACCTCAGTGTACTCTGAAAAATCTTTTAAGATATATCAATATTTGCATATTTAGCAAATGGAAAACATGAAATATTTTTTATGTTTACTCGGTTTTGGTGATGTGTGCATGCACAGGCTGTGGAGGTGAAAGGGTGACTTGAAGGAGCATGTTCTCTCCTCCCATCATCTGAGTCCTAAGGACTGGGTGTAGGCCCTCAGGCTTGCTCTCAAGTGTCCTAGTCCACTGAGTTACCTCACTGGCCTTAGATAAATCCAATTTACTATCTCAACACTCATCAAGGGTACTGCTTTTCTAATAAAATAATTTCTTCTATTCCTCCTTATGCCAAGAAATTTTAGTTGTCACTCTCTTAATTTGCTGTTGTTTTACTTTGTGCTGAAATTAGTTGAATCACTATAAACAGTAATGTGTTTGCTTACCAGTCTGTCTATGAATAACTCTATGTAAACTGCAGCGAACGGTATCTACACATTAGATATCTGTCCATATTTCTTTAGAGATTTTTACATCTGTCTATCCTCTAGTAAATACTTAAGGGTAATTTGTTGAGACAGTAAATCATCATCAGCCACAAAGTAAAATATGGATGAAAACACTTTCCTAATATAAAGAAACATATATGTTGACCCTGCACCCACAGAGCCCTAGGGAACCAGGAATGGTAAACACAGGTGTTCATCCTCAATGGAGGAAATAAAACACCCCCTTTCCTGCCGGAAAGCTTGGGAGCAGATGCTATTAGGACCCAGCGACCTTTTTGCTGCCTGTAGTGCAGACTTCACCCAAACTCCCCAGATTATTATCCCAGCGTCGTGCCTACCTGGACCAGCACCTTCAGCTTATAGAGTTCAAAGAACTTGTCCTCAAGGGAGATGTTGCACATGCTTTATGAGTGCTGACCTCTGTGTTATTTTGATCTAAGATCACATGAGAGCCTAAGACTTTTTGCTATACAAGTCGCCTTCATGGTCACATGCTCTTTGTACAAGAGTTTCTAAGAAGTCAGGCCTTAAGCTTTACTGTGCACCTGAAATTAGAATAATCATTGCCTGGAAACCTTTCCCAAACTGTACCATGTTCTAAATATGCTGAAACGAAGTGCCTGACATATAGACCTCATGAAGTCTGATCTAGTTTGATGCAGTCAATTTGAACCCAGTTTTCATTCGCATCTCTTTGCAGATCCCTGCCTGAATTGATGCCTGCAGGGTCCCCTCAAAGATAATGAGGAATGAATGACGAGAATGAAAGCCAGTCCCATCGCAAGCATCTGACTGCTCTGTGATCGACAGTCTTAATGTAGCTTATTTCTATGCTGGTGCATGGATGTTCTGAGGAGGAAGTGTTGCATTTGGAGAATAATACATTTGTAGTCTTGTTTATCTGGCCCTGCTTGATTCAGTTCAATGTTTAAATTACTTCAATCTATATTACTTTCTTAAGGGAATAGATACATTTTAACTCAGAGATTAATCCAGATACATCATGATTTTGTCAAATCAGGTGGATAAATTTGTATTGCTGCAGATATTTGGATTCTGTTCCACCTTACGCCATCATGAAGTTTACTTCCTTGAATGTATTCCACTCCTATATAGTCACAGTAAAATGAGAAATGACCATCTAGAATAAGACACCATTTGGTGAAGATCTGAGACTTCAGCCTGTGATTCCAGGACACCTGTGTTTCATTGAGTAGCTGAGTAAACCAGACACATATGCGTAAGTCTGTATTAGGCGTAACCAGGACCAACATATTTCTTTTAATTTTTCACATCTGGCCTCCATCCTCTAGTCCTTTTCCTGCCATTTAAACATTACATATTTTGCATGCTTAATAATTCAGATATAAGTTTGAAAGAGTGAATTCTCCACTGCTATTCTACCAAATCTTATCGAAACATTGACAATGTTAATTTTTCTGGAATGATATAGGTGTAACCATTTCAAAAATAAATCAATTATGTTTCACTCTATAAAAACATTCACGATGTTTAAACTTTTTGTAATTACACCAATCTCTCTACGCAATTGGTACTAAAGATTCCTCTCTATTCTCTGCGTGCTTTTTTTATATTTTTTTTACATTTAATTTCTTGCAATGTACTTAGATTTAGACATTCTGTCTTTATATTTGTTAAGTTCCTCTGTATTGAATTAGTTTCTTATTCCTTGGGTGTCACTCTCCAGTCATGGTTTGTTTTCTTGCTTGGCAAACCTGTTGATAAGCTCTCAGGCAACATATGCCTCCCCTCAGTAGCAATTATCGCATTTATAAGAAGACCAACTTGTGATCAATAAATCAAATGATTCATTTTCTTTTCCTCAACTATAATATCAATTACCTAAAGACAGGAAGTGAATGCTTTTCATAGGTTGTAGTTGAGAATATTCAGCTCAAAATCAATAGATATTTTAAAAATCAAATAGGATAATTGGGATACAAATAAAACATAAAACAATAATTATGGCCTGACATCCATAAAGTAAGAGCTTAGTTTTAACTCTTACTTGGGGAAATCAAATTAGATCTCCACGTTCTATAGTTCTTAAGGGTAGACGGTGCTTCTACAGCATCTGATCAGATACAATCATACTACAAGAATAATATCAACAAAATCACCACAAACATTTCCCAGCCCACCCCAGGTCCAGGAAGTATTCCAGAGAATAGAGATGGAAGCATCCGAGAGTCAGAGAAAGTGGGGAGCCACAGCTTAAAGTTGCTTTCTGGCCAAGACGTCATCCTGGCCCTCGCGAGCTCGTTGGCGCTGTGATTATCACCACACGACGCGCAGGGCACGGGTGAGCACATCTTCACAGGTCAAGAAGGAACTCAGAGCCCCCACCTAAGGGAACACTGTCAAATTATCAGCATATATACGACCTGATATATATGACTATATGTATATATGCTATCACTGGACCATTGATAATATTTTCAAATGGGATTTAGGTGTGCACTCTGTATGCTTATGGAAACAACTAGAATTGGACAAAACATTTGCTTGAATCTTTTTTAATCTGTTCGATGATCTCTGTTTTTACGACAAAACTGATCATATTATTCAGTATTGACTTTAGAATTGTGGTGGAGCACAGTGTTGATACGGAAAGGTGTGATAACTGCCAAGAGGAAACCTGCACTTTGTCTACAGCGTGAGTTCCAGAACAGGCACCTACACTACAGAGAAACCCTGTCCCAACACCAAAACACGTAAATAAATAAATAAACAAATAAATAAGGCGGAGTAGCTCATCTTATTTTTCCTTTAAATTCATTCAGAGACCTAGAATTCTCTCTAAATAAATAAAACTTCAGGCTGACAAAATTATCTACTTCATGTTTAATGACATTAACCAAGAAAGCAATATTTAATGGAATCTTTATAATTCTAAATAGCCAAATTAATAATAATACAATTTAAATAGCAACAATTATTTTATAAATTATCTTATCAATTGGGGTAAAAAATATGCTACTCAAGGTCTAAAATCAGTCTTTTTATATCAGCTATATATATCTTTATATATCAACTATATCATAAGAAATTATTGAGGAACTGTCTTAAAATAAAATATAAAACAAGAGTTTAAATCTCAGTAGTAATTTGAAATATATTGGCCATGTAGTGATTTCGAAGCTTCAACAGTAGTCTAAGTATTCAGGATGCATGTGTTTGTTATTTTTTTCTGTGTGTGTGTGTATGTGTCTTGCCCACAAGCATATAATGGAGAGAAAGATAAAGAAAAGAAACTATCACAAACCCCCCAATCTATTGCAGCTTCTATTGTAATTGTTCATTACTCTGTTAAAAATAGTGTCTGACTTAGCAAACACTAAGCTCTGCAGACACAGGGAACCAAGTTGAATTTGCTTCCATGGTGAGACATGACCTTGAGGTCAATCAGCATAGAATTTACAATAATTTCTTCTTGTACACTGTCTCTGTTTATCACAGGGCCTAAAACTAATTCATTTCCACCTGTGCCTATGTTTCTTATTTTATAAATGCAGGATTTGTTAATTACAGTCACCTCATAACATTATCAAGAGCTAATAAAAAGTGCTTTCACAAATTGCTAATAAATATATCACAATATACGCCATAGAGGGGAGAATAAAATGAGTGTTAGTATAGTTTCTACAGGTAATTTCTTTGGGTGCTGGCTTGTTTATATGTTAATTTTGTACAACCTAGGGTCATCTGTGAAGAAATCACAGTTGATAAAAATGCCTTCGTAAGATTTGTCTAGAGGCAAGTTTTGAGTAAAGAGTATATTTTCTTTTCTTGACTGATACTGTGAAATGCTCAGTATTTCATGGGTGGTACCAATCCTGGGCTGGTGGTCCTGGATGATATTAGAAAAGAGGTTGAGCAATCCATAAGATGCAAGGAGCTAGCAGGACTCCTCAAAGGTTTCTTTTTTAGTTTCTGCCTTCAAATTCCTCTTTTGTCTTCCTCACCGGACTTCTCTTTATGCTGAACTATAAATATAATTTGAAATAAACCATTTTCATCTCAAGTTGCTTTTGGTCCTATTTTTTAAATCAAAACAATAGAAAACAAATTAAGACATCTACTCTGTATTTTTAGATTGCAATGAAAAGCAAGAAGACATGGGATTCAGTCTTACATAAAAATCAAGTCCCTCTTATTATTAAAGATCCTGCAGAAAAGTGGCAGTAAGATTATCCTCAGAAACTACTATTGTGGATCCAGTAAAAGTGGGGCTCCTTGCAAGGTGGAAATAAATAATGACTTAAGAAGTTTTTGTTCCCTGTGGTCACAATTTATATTGTCTTGGCATTGTAGAAAGCTTATTGGATTGATGGTTAACGAAACAAGGAAAATAAAATGGTAAATGTACAAAGTTGAAAAAGAAACTTAATTCTGAAGAGCGTGAACCGTGTCTTTACAGTTTGTGTAGAGATAAATTGGACTTGAAATTAATGTATTTCTATGACAATCGAGCATTTCTTACCCCTTCAATGAGGACATTAAAAAACCAGGTGAAGTATGAGGTGCACACTGGTATTCCTCTGAGGGGCTTTATGGGCTGCTCTTGCCTTGGTGTAGAGCTGAGGGACTCAATTGGCAATACATTTCACAATTTGAGAAGATGAGAAAAAAACTAGCTTGTTCCTCCCTTTAGAAGGTAAACTGAGGAAAATGAATGAAATTGTGCCCTGCACTGTGCGATGGAGTGAGTTACTGCCTCAAAGTACCAGGAGTTGAGGACAATAGAGCAGACATTTTGCTTTCTAAACCACACTTAAAAAAAATGTGCCTTTAAAGATAGCTGTAATAGTATCTTATGTTTCGGGTTGTAAAGGTTTACAGTAAGAAACCTGGAGGAATACATGGCTGCTCGGTACGTTTCTTTGGACTTACTTTCAAGACCTCCTTCTTCAGCCTCCTCAGTGTGCCCCTGAATATACTTCTAGACACTCACCTAGGCTCTGTTAACCCACCAGGACCAAATCTACAAGGCATTCTTGCTCTTATGCATTCCTACATCAAATTCTAAGTGGTTAGACCAGGCCCCTAGCTCATATTTATCTCTGTTCCCAGAGACCAGTCAACAACCGGGCACAGGGGCTTGGTTTGCTCAATGAAAGATAGAATTATAGCACCGAGCTTTACATTTTTCAGCATGAATGCTTAAGATACAGATAGAAAGCGACATTTGAGGACACAGTTTTATCAGATATTTGTACCTACCCTTCTAAGACTTGAGGGACGTTGAAGAAAAGGAACTGTAAATACCATCCCATATACATGACACAGTCATTACCATTATGATCTCAAGAGGAGTTGAGGTTATTTGCATTGGGTCTACATAAAAACAGCTTGGGTAACTCTTCCTCATGAGGTTCTCCCAACTGAAGATCTGTTGGCTGTTCATAAAATCTGAGAGAAGTTAAATCATTGTCTTCAGTTGTGTGCATACCGTTGAGCATATGAGGCTCAAGTGGATAGCTCTGAGCCCAAGGTCACTCAGAAGGCCTCCGTTAAACTCAGTAGGTCACAAAACAAAACAAGAGAAAGAGAATTTTAGGTAAGGAAATCTAGACAGAGTGGAACTGTAAAAGGGAAAGTAGGCCTTCAAATAATAAATATGAATATATATGTGTGTTTGTGTGTGTGTGTGAAATAATTGAAGAAAAAATTAATTAGTAAAACTCTCAAATTATAATTAAGATGATGTGTTTTTTTATTCTGTTGAGTTTTAACTTGCATCATCGCTGTTACTAAAATCAAGCAACAATTTATGGGGTAACCAGGTTTATGAGGGCAAGATGATGTTTTTTTTCTTTTCTTTTTTCATTCTTTCTTTTTTTTTTTTAGTTTTTTTCCAGGGAGACTGTAACTCAGAAATTGAATATTGTTTTGATGATAATGTGATAGAATGTACGTCAAAATCACAACTCGGTTCTTTCCAGAGGCATTTTTGTTCTTGGCGTTTCATTACCCTTCTTCTAACCTGCAGCTTTTGCCACGTATATCCTGTCATAGAGATTAAAGGTTAGATAAGATATTAAATCACGCCTGAATCATGGATTGTCTTCATAGAAGCCTTTGATAAAAGTCTCTTCTCATGAAGGAAACAATGCTCTCACCCAAAATAAGGGCAAAGCTTAGGGACCACTCGTCTAGAGTCTAGTGTCTCAATGACCTTTCCAATATAATTTGGGGGCCTAGTCTTTGGGGGGGCACTACTGACTACACTATAAACTGGCTAATTATTCTCTCTCTATTGCTTCAAATTATCTTATCCTCAATCTTTCCTTCTCTAAAACAGGGTTTGTAAATTCTTTCCCATGAGATTACAAAGATAAATTTGAACTAAACTCTATGTGTCTAAGAATATTGATGTTGCCCTGACTTTGAGCACTGTTCTTTGCCTATAGCAAAGGCACAGTAAATCTTGAGGAATACCATATTGGTTAATACAAAGGATGTGAACCCATTCTTGAACAAAACAGCTCAAACTGAATTTATGTGGCTACTGGTGAGTCATGATAGAGGATGAAACTGCTTCAATTAAGGGAAGTGTGATGACAATTTCATTCAGAGCATTGCTAGCCTTATTTTTCTATTTTTGACTCTCTCTTAGGTTTAGCTTACATTTCAATGTCAACTCCACATTTTTGCTTTAAATGTTGTGTTTGTTCTCAATGTGAAGATAACATTCCCTCTACTGTAAGAGATATTTCTCTTCCCCATGTTAATGTGCTACCTCTCTCATCAGACTTTCAATATCTTGTACGCCATTGTATATCACATACTTATCCTATTCACATATATAATATTAATCTGTTCTTTGTCTTTCTGAGTTACTAACAAAGACATTGAACCTCTCCTTCTCTTTGAGAAGAGCCTTGTTACCTAGTCCACACAATAGTACAATTATAAATGTTCTTATTTATCTTAGATTGTGTGTAATAGTTTTTAAATGACAATAATGTATTGATCTCAGCACTATTGCCTTGCCCTTTCATAAATGGCTAGTGACTGCAGTTTTCTTAAGAGACTCAAATAATCTCCAGAACAAATTTAAATTCTTTTTGTGTCTACAAATTTCAAAAAGCAAAAGTTTCAAGGCAATGCCTTAATTGAAAGACAGCATTGGTTCACCCTTTCTTCAATAGTAATAGAAGGCTAAGTTTTGACAAGTCTTTTGTCTAGCTAGACAAAGCTACGTACCTCTGCTTTCATTATGAAGTGAAATTATATGATGATATTCTATCTAAGTATTTTGTTACAGGTTACACAGGCACCCTAAAGGTCATCTCCTTTTATATTCTCAGAAACTTCAGAGTTCAATCTTTTCTTAATTTTACTGTTTAGATTCTGAATATGATGACTATAGACTCAGCAATCATTTACACAATGAGACAAGTCCATTGGTGAACAGTAATATAGGTGGATTGATGGTTTTAACCTATACAAGGGCTGTACTGATGTTACCAAGTCAACAAGAAATGTCAGAAGCTCATGGTCTTAATATGTGTTCTCCAGATGATGGCTATGTTTTAGGGGATAGCCATAGGGCGATAGGACCTAGGAGAAACAGGTAGAGCATTCATTGTGGTTCCTGGGACTGTATCATCCCTAATAATACCCTTCCTTCCTTCTCCCTACCTGCTATGATATGAATAGCTATTTCTATCATGTCCATGGAGTGAATCCACATTGGACTGAATTTCCTAAAACTTAGCAAAAAGTAAATTTTACTTTTCTGAGCTATTTGTCAGGCATTAGTTCACAGTTTCAAGAAAAGTAACTGTATATGCCTGCATATACAATAAACTATTTCTTTTTTGCTGGATTAGTCTAGAAGATAATAGCATAAGTGAAGTTCAGGAAATTGGGAAAATAAACTCTCGATGAATTTAGCTAGATATGATTGATAATATATTCTAAAGAAACGAATAACAGTATTAGTTCTGGGGTTTTACGTGTTACATTTTTGGATCTATAAACTAGTCCTGAAAACACCTTAAATATTTCAACGCAGGCTTTTACTTTGATTCTGAATAATGATGTTGAACAAACCTCTATCAATAAATCTCAAAGGGAATTAATGCTTAAAATCTAGATGTGGAAGCAGAAATAGGGTCACCCTTATATGAAAGAGCTATCCATGGGAACAAGTTCAAAACACAGGAGAATTAAAGAAAAGAGCCACTGCATAATTTGCATAATTTATGTCTACTTCAGTAGAAAATTAAGAGGATAAAACTTTTAACTATTTTGGGGTATGGGTGGGAAGCTCTGAATGCAAGTCATCCTAATTGGAAGAGAAAATAAACTTGTAAAGACACACAAAAAAGGGTTTAATATTTTGAAACAATCAAGAAACAATCTCAGTTATTTTCACAGAAGGTAGATGGCTTATTTTGTGTTTTTACAGCAAAATATGTGAGCCAGACATATACGTTGGCCTAGAGTTCTTATCCAAGCTTGACATGGAGCATGTGTGGAAGCCTTTGTACTGCAAAAGTCCAAGGAAGTATAGGGCTTTCCATGGAAAGAGATAAGCAATATGCCTGTGTGTCTCAACTGGCATGTCTCTCTCCTGGTAAATCAATCAATGTCCAATAGTTAATCATACAACTCCACTCTAATAACTCAAGCTCTGGAGAACTCCCAAAGTTTATTTCTATAAACAGTTTCTATTATCTTCACTTTGCTGCATGGGAAACACATATTAACCAACGAACCACTGTGAACCATGCCAAAACACAAATGCAAATGATGTATTCAAGCTGTACATAATATGTGCTAGGATGAGTGGTTCGAAGTGACAGATGGATGACTCAATCAGAGCAAATATTAGGATGCTTGTTGTTTGGTTTGCCTTTTACTTTTATATTGCTTTTAGTGTATAATAAAGGTTTTTCTGTCTGTACAACACAGTTTTGATGTTGGAATTCTAGTGGTAAAACATCCACAGTTATGACTCTAATAATTTGTTAATAGAAAATAATGGTAATTATACTATTATGGTCTTCAGTCTCTTACTTCTCAATTGGTAGACTTCAAATGTTTTAACACTGGGATTCAATACATTTTTTTCTCATTAGTTAATTTTTCATAATCTATTACACAGATATTAAATATGGGAATGCAAATCATTAATTTAACAATATCATTTTAAATCTATGGATTTTAAAGATGATTTGATATGTCATGTTTTGCTGATACCCATGGGAGGACCGCCCCTCACAGAACAGAAACAGAGGAGGAGTGGATGGGGGTGAGGGTATATAGAAGGGAGGTAGGAGGAGGGAACAGGAGGAGAAGAGAGAGGGAAAACTGCAATCAGGATGTAAAATGAATAAATTAATTAAATAATAAAGAGGACATACATAAAGCATGCTGTACATAGTATTTTCTTCATAAGTGGCCCTACCTTTCTTCATATCTCTTGATCACATGGTACTCTACTTAAATGTTTTCATTTTAAAACGATCACATTCTACTTTGCAGCACAAAACTGATATGAAAATTGGCCATTGTTTTTTCCTTTGCTCCTCTGCCAAGGATTGTGAAAGGGTTTTAATAAAGGCAACATGTCAGCCAATGCTCTTCAGATAACAAACCAACCAGGCCTCTGGCTTAGCTGGTAACAAGGCTTGTGGATAATTATTTGATTCATTGGCACTGCTTTTAATAACTTGTTTCTCGCAACAAGGAGAATCCATCTAATAAATTTAAATGAAACACTTTATGAGAAGACCAATATATAGACAACAGCAGGCTAGTTTATAATGGTAATTAATGTATTATTGACTCTCTGTAAGGGTTTGACTTAAACATACAGTCTAAATTGTGCTTCAAGTCTTAAATATCTCATTTGTTCCTTATTTGTTCTGTGAAGAATTCCATGAAACGTAAAGGGATAAACTACACATGGATAAACATGACAGAGCCCCATCTGAAGACCTGAGTAATCTTTTAAATTAATGTCATGTTTATATAGAAGTGTGATATAAGGTAGCTACTGATATAAAAATTCATGTCCAATAATTATTTCAATTTAACTTGTCTTTTCAGTGAAGAACATTCTGCCTTTCAAAATTCCACTTAAAACTAACTACTTTTATTTTATCTTCTCAAATTCCTCTAAGAGTTCTTCACTATCTGCCATAACAAAGCATGTATATACGCAGACTCCTTGCTCACTTCTACTCTATTCCAATCAGAATATTTTGTATGACACTTACCACATTGTGTGGCTTTTGTTTGCATATTCTGCTATTTATGTTTGACAGTCATTACCAGGACATGAAATTTGCAAGAGAAATGGTGATTTAAAACTCATGTCTGTATTCTTTAAACCAACAGTAACTTTGAAAGACAAAACATTCCTCTTTTTCTGTACATTTTACATTCTCTTATATTCTAATCAACAGCTAATAGCTATTGATGTCTGCTCCACACGGAATATTGACATAGAGTAGTTTTGTCTGTTTAAATACAAATAAGGTAGGAGATCTGATTAACAAAAACACAATTTAATACGGACATGTTCTGAATATGACATTGAATTTTTGCTGAAAATCCTATACTTCTATGTGCTAAATTAGGCAATTTTTTTAGAGTCAGGAAGGCTGTATGATTTACTTGAGACAATAATTCAGACAGTCTTTAGTGGGTTGTTAAACTCAATTCAACCAAGCAGAGGTTGCTGTGCTTCAGACAGGATTTATAAATCCCTCTGAGATAGAAGTGAATGCTAATAGTATGTTTGCCTCACATAGAATGACTTTTACAGTATGTCATGTGGGAAGCTCTAGGAAGGGGTTAGATTTCTAATATGACTTTTCTTTCTAATTAGAATAAATACATAAAAGTAAAGGTGCAGATCAAGGGCTCTCCTTCAAGGAACTAAACTATCATTTTCTTCTGCCAGCATTTCTTTTTTCCTTCTCATAGACTGTCTCTATTACAAATTCCCATAACTAAAAGGTATTTATGAATGTTCAAGAAAATATAAAAAACAACAAGGTATCCTGATAACTACCAAAATAGATTTCAAACTAAAATCAATCAGAAGAGGGGAAGAAATACACTTTATACTCATAACAGAAACAATCAATCAAGATAAAGTCTCAATCATGAACATCTATGCCCCTAATACAAGAGCATACACATATGTAAAAGAAACATTACTAAAACTTAAATTGCACATCAAACCTAACACACTAATAGCAGGAGACTTGAACACTCCACCCTTGCCAACCACAGGTCAACCACACAGAAACTTAACAGAGAAATAAGAGAACTAACAGATGTCATAAATCAAATGGACTTAGCAGACAACTACAGAACATTACACACAAACACAAAAGAATATACCTCCTTCTTAACATCTCATGGTACATTCTCAAAAATTAACCACATACTTGGTTAAAAAAAAAGCAAATCTCCATGGACATTAAAAAAAATGGAGCAACCCCCTTTGTCTTATCAGATCACCATGGATTAAAGTTGGAATTTAACAACAATACTACTCTCAGAAAGCCTACAAATTCATGAAAATTGAACAGTGAACTACTGATCAACCCCTATGTCAAAAAAAGAAATAAAGAAAGAAATTAAAGCCTTCCTAGAATTCAAGGAAAAGGAAGGCACAATGTATCCCAAGCTATGGGACACTAAAAAGGCAGTGCCAAGAGGAAAGTTCTTAAGAAAATGGAGAAAGTTCACTTCAGTGACTTAGGAGCACCCCTGAAAGCTCTATAACAAAAAGAAACAGACTCACCCAGGAGGAATAGAAGACAGGAAATAATCAAATTGAGGGCTTAACTCAGCAAAATAGAAACAAAGAAAACAATACACAGAATCAATGAGACAAAGAGCTGATTCTTACAGAAAATCAGCAAGATTGGCAAACCCTTATCTAAACTAATCAAAAGGAAGAGATAGAATATCCAAATTAACAAAATCAGAAAAGAAATGGGGGATATAACAACACACTGAGGAAATTTAGAGAATCATTAGGTCATACTACAAAAACCTGTACTGCACAAAATTGGAAAACATAAACGAAATCGACAATTTTCAAGATAGATACCATATACCAAAATTAAATCAATACCAGACAAACAATTTAAATAGGCCCATAAACTGCAAGGAAATAGAAGCTGACATTGAAAATCTCCCAACCAAAAAAATTACAGTGCCGCATGGTTTTAGTGCAGAATTATACCAGAACTTTCAAAAAGTGCTGCCACGTAGTCTCCTCAATAATAGTGCTTCCATATAATGGAAGCAAAAGGAACATTGCCAATGTTTTTAAATGAGGCTACAGTTAGCTTGACACCAAAACCATACAAAGACTCAAACAAAAAGAGAATTACAGACCAATATCACTCATGAACATGGATACAAAAATACTCAATAATACTGGCAAACTGAATCCAAGAATACATAAAAAATCATCAACCATGATCAAGTTGGCCTCATCCCAGAGATGCAGGTATGGTTCAACATAAAAAAAAAATCTATCACTGTAATCCATCATATAAATAAACTGAAAGAAAAAATATATGATCATTCATTAGGTGCTGAAAAAGCAATAGACAAAAATCAACACCCCTTCATGATAAAGGTCTTGTAGAGATTAGGGATACAAGAAATATTTCTAAGTAAAATAAAGGCAATATACAGTAAGCCGACAGCCAACATCAAATTAAATGGGGAGAAACTCAAAGTGATTCCACTAAAATCAGGAACAAGACAATGCTGTATACTCTCTCCATATCTCTTCAACATAGTTCTTGAAGTTCTAGCTATATCAATATGACAACAAAAGGAGATCAAGGGGATTAAAATCAGAAGGGAATAAGTCAAACTTCCATTATTTGCAGGTGATATGTTAGTATATATAAGTGACCCAAAAACTCTAGTTGGGAACCCTACAGCTGATAAATACCTTT
Source organism: Myodes glareolus (assembly GCF_982192425.1). NCBI lineage: Eukaryota > Metazoa > Chordata > Mammalia > Rodentia > Cricetidae > Myodes > Myodes glareolus. The sequence goes on from NC_142049.1 coordinate 5,872,316, forward strand.
AGTAATGTGGCAGAATATAAGATCAACTTAAAAAAAGTAGTGCTCCTATATGCAAATGATAAAGACTCTGAAAAAGAAATCAAAGAAGCATCACCTTTCACAAGTCCCACAAATAACATAAAATATCTTGAAAAACACTAACCAAAGAACTGAAAGACCTATTAGACAAGAACTTTAAGTCTTTGAAGAAAGAAATTAAAGAAGATACAAGAAAATGAAAATATTTCCAATGATCTTGAATAGGTAGAATCAACATAATAAAAATGGAAATCCTACCAAAAGCAATCTATAGATTCAATGGAATCCCCATCAAAATCCCAACACAATTCTTCTAGGATCTTGAAAGAACAATTATCAACTTCATATGAAAAAACCCAGGATAGCCAAAGCAGTCCTGTACAATAAAGGAACTTCTGGAGGCAGTACCATTCTTGATATCAAGCTCTATTACAGAGCTACAGTAAAGAAAACAGCTTGGTATTGGCATAAACATAGACAAGTTGACCAATGGAATCAAATTGAAGATCCAGATATCAATCCTTACACCTATGAACACCCAATTTTTGATAAAGAAGCTAAAATTATTCAATGGAAAAAAGAAAGCACTTCAACAAATGGTGCTGGCATAACTGGATGTCAACATGTAGAAGAATGAAAAGAGATCCATATCTGTCCCTATGCACAAAACTCAAGTCCAAATGGGGTAAAGATCTCAAAATAAATCCAACCACACTGAACCAGAAAGAAGAAAGTGGGAAGTAGTCTTCAATGCATGTGCACAGGAGACCACTTCCTAAATATAACCCCAGTAGCACAGACACTGAGAGCAACACTAAGTAATGGGACCTCCTAAAACTGAGAAGCTTCCGTAAAGCAAAGGACACAGTCAATAAGACAAAAAGGCAGTCTACTGAATGGGAAAAGATCTTCACCAACCCCACATCAGACAAAGGACTGATTTTCAAAATATATAAAGAACTCAAGAAATTAGACATCAAAATTCTAAATAACCCAATTAAAAATGGGGTACAGAACTAAACAGAGAATTCTCAACAGAAAAATCTCAAAAGGCCAAAAGATACTTAAGAAAATGTTCAGTATCCTTAGCCATCAGGGAAATGCAAAAACAACTCTGAGATACCATCACACACCTATCAGAATGACTAAGATCAAAAACACAAATGATAGCTTATTCTGGGGAGGATTTGGAGTAAAGGAAACACTGGTGGGAATGCAAACTTGTACAACCACTTTGGGAGTCAGTATGACGGTTTCTCAGAAAACTGATAATCTACCTCAGAATCCAGCAATACCACTCTTGGGAATATACTCAAAAGATGCTCAATCATACTACAAAGGCATTGGTTCAACTATGTTTACAGCAGCATTATTTGTAATTGCCAAAACCTGGAAACAACCTGGATGCCTCTCAACCAAAAAATGAATAAGGAAAATGTGACACATTTACACATTAGAGTACTACTCAGCAGATAAAACAAACAAACAAACAATGACATATTGAATTTTACATGCAAATGGATGAAACTAGAAAATACTATCCTAGGTGAGGTAACCCAGACCCAAAAAGATGAATATGGTATGTACTCACTCATAAATGGATACTAGCTTTAAACAAAAGATATTGAGGCAATGTTTTCTTCCAAAAACAAAGTAAATGCATACTGTCATTAGGAACATCTTATGTATGCTGCATGAATCTGTATTAAACAAGGAACACTAAGGTTACCTACTATGTTGTATTTGGATCCTGAATGGAAATATTTAGGTCATACAGTTCACAGCTATTATACACGTTATTCAATATACAAAAATATTTGAAAGTTACTATCATAGTTAAGACTAGTACTAGTGATTTAAGTTATAGATTCAAGGTAGTATTACTTAAGTTTGCATTGCCTTGACTGGAATACTGATGAAGACATCAGGAAAAGAAAAAAAAACTTTTTATGTAATTTTTGCAAGGTTTCTGGCCACCGTGTAAGCGACAACGTAGTGGATATCCTCATGGAAGAAGGAATAAGTGGCAGGATATCTATTTAGACAGCTGTTAGTAAGTGAGGCATGAATTTCAGAAAGAGATAACTTGCTCATACAAGTCTACTTCTGTCACTTACGGTAGCTCCTAAAGACTCTAAAATATCCCCGAGTCACAAAACCAAATATGAACAAATACCAAAATTTGAACCTTAGATGAACATTTCAAATTACCACATTAGTCATCTCTAGTAATCTCCTACAAATACCATCTACTCTATTCTTAATAATTAACAATTATTATTAAAGCATCTTTCACATTAGAAATGTATTAATCAAAAAAGAAATGTATTAATCATACAGTAGAATTTAACATTTGCAATCCAGTCTTTATAAATAAAATAACTATTAAGCAAAGAAATAAAGGCAAATAATTAGAATGAAAAATATATTTTGCAAAATATTAATATAATATATAATATATAATATAATATATTAAAATATAATATTTTGCAATGTTATGTGGTTCAATTTTCAATATTTAAGCTAATTCCATAAATTATATATAATTGTTATTTGTAAGCTCACTTTATTCATGAAGATTTAAAGATCTTTGATAACTGACCAGTCCAATGATGATTATAGCAAGGCTAAGGCCTCAAATGAATGACCTGACTTCAAAACTCAAAAATCCAATTGTAAATATTCTTGCTGGAGGGAATAAAGGATCTCAGTCACTGTTGAGTTCTTCGATAGATCGTTTTGAGAATGTGTTAAAATTGACTTCTGTGGGCGAAGTCAAATCTTTGAAGTGGCCTGAAGTGCTGAACTCTAAAATCTCTCCTGAAGTGTGGGTTTGCAAAGATACATGAGAATTGTAATAGGAACTATTTCAGTCTGGCAAAAACCCAGTACTTTGTATATTCCTCCAACATACATACTACTCACATACAGACATGCCACATTCATAGGCATACATGCACAAAAATATGCAGAAAAAAGTAAAAATAAAATTGTGTTTCTTGGACATAATACTGCAGAGAAACCCTTTCTCCCAAAACAAAAAAATAAAAAAAAAGAAAGGGAGGTTCAAGTGTAACTCTGGGATTTTAGAATGCAAAGTGGAAAAATGAAGTTGTTGCTTTCTCAGAAAAGATTGGACAGGCACAAAGTGGTTCTAATGCTGTCATATTTAGAATATTTGAGTTTGGTTTATTTTTGGTATTTAAGAAATCAGATTGGGTAGATGATAGACGTAAGAGCTCATACTAGCAGAAGCCAGAAGTGCCTAGGGATTTATACATGATGAAGGTTGCCTTAATTAGGCTACAAAGCAGTTCTGTTAGTTGGAACCTTGATACTGTTAGTTTCCTTAGAGCCAGTGTGCACTACATAATGCAGCAACACAAATGAGGATCTCAAGGAACAGCTCTGGTTTAGGGCAGAGAAGCTAATCTCCCACTTACAGAAGTCTATGTCTTTTTAACCCAGAAAAGGTTGCTTCATCTTTCCATCCATTCCTACTTTTGTCTCTTTCATAACTTTCGTTTATTTCATTAGTTGTCTGTTTATAACTGCCAAATTACTGCCTAATATAAAAAATGTAAAATGATGAAAATTCTTCTTTTTACATTTTTTTATTTTTGAGATTATAACATAGTCAAAATTTAATACGTATTAAATTTCCTCACTCAAAAACTTCCTGCATACCCTCTTTCACCGCTTTCAAATTTGTGGTCTCTTTGTTCATGAATTTTTAATTTCATTCATTGTAAACATATGAGAATATATATGCATATATATTTCTAAATCTAACCTGCTCAGTCTGTATAATACTCCTTGTACATATGTTTTCAGGTTTTCCCAGGGGAAATTCACCCCTATTCTCAGCATTCTTTAGTTGCCCATCTTGTATTCTTCTATCTTGGTATAAGGTTGAGGGCTTTGGGGCTTTTCCCTGTCTACTTTGCATGTCTGTTGTTGGGTTGTGGGTGGGGTTACCAGCAGTATTCATTTTAAAAGCACAAATTCAAAGATAACATTACTAATAACTTAAAGACAGTTACCATAGGACTTGTATAAGAGAGATACAGCATGCTCCCATTCTGAGGTTATGTGGGATGGGAGTGTTCATAAACTCTTGAAGTCAACACTGCAAACTTCAGCAATCATGTGACAAGTGATAAATAACGACACAAGTATTTTTCTGACCGTTGAGTGTTGTCTGTATACAGTTCAAAAACCACTCTACTTGCTTTTATAATCATTTTTGCCCTGCTTAGAAAAAGTGTAATAGATAGTTATTATGCAGGTTGTAGCTAAAAATTCAAACAAAATGTCACCCATTGTCATAAGCAAACTCATATTAAATTATCGTCTGAATATACATTATCCTAAATCTTTATTAATCCTGTGGTGTTTGATGCACCCATATATACAAATGGAATGTCTTTTGCATCTCAAACGTCTTTGGCTGAATCTTAGAGAAGACTCAAGAAAGTCTACTTCATCATGTGTGAAATAATCCTAATTAATGTTCCCAACTACTTGCAAAGCCAGTATTTTATATCAGTTCTTTAGATAATGTCACTTGATGCTTAGAGAGATTAACTTACTTACTTATTTAACAGGATGCATTATTTCTTTAGGATGTATATTCATTTTGTTAAAACATTCATCCATACATTAATACAACTCTGCATTATCTTCCCTAACCAGGATAAAATTAGTAAATAAGAGTTCAGCCAGTGTGCAACAAATGGAAACTTGGGCACAAAACTCTCTTCTATCAAAGGGTGTTATTTCTCCCAGAAAATAGGAATGAGGGAGGTCTTTTGATTCTCTAACTTGAAGCATTGAGTAGTGTGCTAATATTCAAATATGAGAAGTCTTAAAAATGTCAACTTTATTTCCTCCCAAACTCTTATTAGCAAAGGAAGAAAATGTTCTTGAGTTTCCAGACTGGGCTAACACTGAGATAGTACAGGAAAAAAACAACAGAACACATATAATAATATGTAGGAAATATTAACAGCGTTGACCCTAGGAAGCATTAACAGTGTTGCCCACATTGTCAATAAAAGTCCTATAATTCCTGCAAGAGCTTTGTGTCCCATACCCTGAAGTTTCATTATCTTCCATAGTCAGAAACTGTACCCTAGGCCTAGGCAGGTGTTTTGTAATTTGGTTGTTGATTATTGCTAGAAGATCTAAGCCAAAGAATATAGCAGGGTTCACTTAGAATTGCGTTTCTTAAAAATAGAAAGATGGGCATTTGCCATAGACTTTTGAGCTAATATAGTGCAGCATATGCTTGTAGTTGAGGAAACAGAGACTGTGAGCCATTTGGATATGTATACACTGGATGGTGGCGTGGGCGGGGTCACAGTTTGTGTCTTTTACGGTTATATTTACCCACACCTGACACCTAACTCTGATTGCACACCCTTTGCATATATTAACACACAATTTTGTGATCATTTTCCATGATTGGGTAATCAGCAGATATTTATAATGTTTTCGACACCTGTGGCAGTTTGAGAAAACAGCTAGGAAATTTCATATTGTTTTTATTCTATCGGCGAGAAAGGAAACTTATGTGATTTCTACAGCATTGAAACTATCCCAAGTGTGCTTGTGTTTGGGTTATTATTCTCACCTAGCTCTGCTCCTGTCATCTGTTTCAGCATCCCGTGTTCCATCCTTGGGTGATAGCTTTAATCTACCAGTGAATTCCTAGGTGGTTACTTTGAATATTGTAAGTCAATGATCACAATAATGCAGCTACAGAGAACAAGAGTTGGGCAGAAATTGAATCTAAAGCTCATCTCATAAACCACAAGCTCTTTGCTCAAGAAAAAGTCATTGAACTTCTCTGACTTTCACTTCTTTTGAAAATAGGCAATGGTGCTGTGACAAAGCACCTGGAATAAAAAGGGTGAAATCCATAAACTATGGGATATTTGACATTGTCCTACATCTAGAAAGATCGTAGACACACGTACCCAAAGGAGAAAAGGGAAATTTTTAAAACTACCTCTTAATAAAGTCTTTTATTTTCTTTAAAATTTTGTTATTGTCTTGGCTTACTATCTTTGCATTTAATACCTGAAATGTGTATGGGTTATATGCTGTTTAATAATCTTCTTGTCAACCACGTAGTTATAATGACTTATGACTGAGTCAACAGCAGGATATCACAACTTTTAAAGGTTGACAAGCCCCACCTTTTAAACATTAAGTAATGTTTTTTTTAAAATCTTTCCCTCAAATAGTCACATAGTTTTGAAAAAGTCAGAGAAAGAAGTGATAGTAACCACCTATTGGTATGTGATTTGCACAGAGAAAACAATCAAAAATGATCAATCTATTATATATAACTAGCCTATGCTTTTCTACGATGCTGCCATTATAAGGATATTTAGATAAAAAGCCTGTCATTCTTAATAGAATAAGAAAAAGAACACTTATGTATTCAGCTAACCAAGATAGGAGGAACTATTGTTGCCAGCCATTGTGTTTATCCATACATTGCTTTTAATGAGGAAAATAATCAGGAGAGGAGAGACTTGCCAGGCTGGGATAGGAGTGGTAGGTGGTTCTGCATTGTTGCTGAACAAAGGCACAAGTGATTTCTGTGGGCTCCAGGGAGGTCAGGAAAGGAAACACAAAACAGAAGACATTTGCGCTGATGCTTGAGAAGTAAGCATTGTTTTTTTTTTTCAGATACCAGATAAGAGGAATCAGCATAGACAAGGAAAAGAAAAGGCTCGGGACAACTCAAGAATGATAAGGTGCTCATTAGAATGAATGTTGACAGGCTTCACTTCAAGTTCCTATCTGAGGTCTTGCCCATCTACATTTGCTGTTCGGAGATGCCTTCACTCCTGCACGACTGTATTTACTTACTGACTTTTGAGTCCTGAATTGGAACTTATTATTCGTCCTCCTGATGTAGCATCCTGAACTCAGTTTTATAACTGGTAGAATTGCATTAATTTACATACACAAATATCATTAGGCCACTACCATCTCCCATGCCTGGCCCAAGAAGTTCATTCAAGTATTTATTAACTCACGTTGTTTTTAAATATTTACTTGCGTGTGTGTTTGTGTGGGTGTGTAGAAAAATAATTATTAAAGAAGAAGAGTGCATGATTTTGAAAGGAACAAGGAGTCATGGAAGCAGATGGTGGGAGCGGAGGGTATGGAAAAGTAACTGTAAATCATATATATTTAGTAAGTAGCTATCACTACCTCTTCCTTTCCTACCCAGTAATATTTTAACTTCAAATTTAAAACTTCTTTTGCACCTAATGAGCACAATGAGAATCTCAGGGTCAAAGAAACGTCAGTGTCTGAGAGAGAAGACAGAAATGCCTCTCTTCAGTATTCAAAGAGTGCTTTTTAAAATCCAGCTCTAGGCATAAGCCTGTGGGGAACACGAAAACACCTCGCTGGACTGCAGCGTTCTCAAAACAATTCAGAAGAACCCCGCATCCCTCACCTTAATATCCTTTGACCAGTGCGTCTGCTTTCTCCTCTTAGCCCCACCTGACTGCACCGCTACTTCAGTTTCAAAGTTATTATTATCTTCAGGGTTTACAGTTACCATAGTGATAATGGTTTTTTTTTTCTTGTCTGTATCATTTTACATTTCCACAAAACTGAACTGAATTATTTGTTTTAAAGCAAGAGCTGTGAAATTGCTTTCCATCAACACTATAGCAGTAATCCTGTCCTTAAAAATGATTACCAATGATGAAGAGCAAAACACAATGTCTATAAACACTCCTGTATCTTTCTCTCAGTAATATGCTTTTTTCATATCGTGCTGAAATCTATGTTCTTTGATAAAGTAACGGGAGGAATATAAAACTAGGGGGCTTAAGAATCACGCGTCTGCAGCAATGCTACAGGGCTCCTTCTGATTAGTATGTGACCCCAGGGGAACACTAGTCTTCAAGTTCCTGGTTAAATATTTATCCGGCATCTACTATTCTGTGAAGGGTAGGAAAAAAATGAAAACTAATACAGTTTCCATTCTCCACTGTTCCACTGCTCCATCCCCTATTTGAAGCTATTCAAAATAAATTTGTACTTCTATAACCATTTGCAAAGGAATTCATGCCCTGGTGGTGTGTGACTGCTAGATGTGACTGCCTCTGTTGTAGATGTAGGTTCTTCACATCTATTATTTTATGAAATGAAACATTTGGAGTTAATTACTATTTAAAACTATCTTATGATAAATAATATAGGAAAAGTAGCTTTGAAGCAAAGGGATATCATAAAAATACCATCTACACCACACTGAATGATAAATGGGTGTAGCGGCATTTCATTCGTATTTTAATAAATAAAGCTTACCTGAGGAATAGAAAAATAAAACAGTCACACTGGCCAGCCTTACAGATCAGGCAGCAATGATACAAACCATTAATCCAAGTAACCATAATGACATACAACTTTAATCCCAGTAGCCACAATGACATACAACTTTAATCCCGGTAGCCACACTAATTTGCCATAGAAATCAGGTAGTAGTGGTGAATGTCCTTAATCCCAGAACAAGAGAGGATTATAAAACAGGAGGAAACAGCTCTCAATCTCATTCTCATTCTGAGGTTTCTTGGAGGCAGAATTGCCATTTCGGACTGATGTAGAGGAAAGAGCCACTGGCTGGCTGCTTTGCTTTTCTGACTTTCAGGATGAACACTAATTAATATCTGTCTCTGAGTTTTTATTAATTGTGCATCAGATGGGAGTCTGGAGAAATATTCATCCATTGAATTAAGTGGTAAGAGACTGGTAAAGTTCTTGACTATCATCGTTTGAAAACCAAACCAAATGCTTATGTGCCTATAGATCCATAAAGAGAGATGTCAAAAGTCAAGATATTAGGGTGTTTCACCTTTCCTTTGTCATTTTAAATAAGGCATCAAACAATAGGAATGATATGTACAAAATATCGGTTGCTTCTAAGGCTTAAATAAAAGAGATGTCATCCAGGAAATAGTTGAATAGTCAATATACTTCAGGGGTTTAAACTATTTTTATGGCTAGAGACACAAAAATCATACAAAGAATGAAAAAGGAGTTTTCATTCTCAGGTCTGTAAAACTTTAGAAAAGATGTAATCTCTGAACAGGATTTTTAATGAACTTATTATTTCCATGGAAATGACTGAACCAAGACACTCATCCCAGGAAGCAGAACCAAGGCAATAGAATAGCAACTAGGATTTGTCTCAGAGAGTCCATGTCCATCAAGTTTGAGGGACTTTCTTAACTGTGGCCCTTCATTAGTCCAGACATAGTGATATAGCAACATAGACATGGCAGAAGAGAGGTCTGGGCAGGAGCAAGTGTGGCCTTGACATCCTTCCTCTCCTAAAGAAATGTCCTAAATGATCCTAAAGAAATAATGTAGATTATCTCTATAGGCCCTTGTGTGTGTGTGTGTGTGTGTGTGTGTGTGTGTGTGTGTGTGCACGCGCACGAGGGTGCTCATGTGTGTGTGTGGTGTGTGTGTATGTGGTGTAGGATATGTGGTGTGTATGTGTATGTGTGTAAAGCCCTAAACAAGTAAAGATTTTTAATTAATCACAAGAAATTACTCAAGCTGTTATAAGTCATATTGTTAAATGATATTCATACATGTTTATGATTAAGTTATCTTGTAAAATTTCACAGATTCTCTTGAGCTTTTATAGTTATTAAAGTTATTATTTTATCAAGATTATTATCCCTGTAATACTACCCTTTAACTAAAGAACAGACACAGATCTGTGACCTCCAGAACTACTTTAAATCAATAATCAAGACTATCATTGTTGAAGGCATGTTATACAGTACATGGAGACATTGACAGGGTCTTATACAGTAGAGGCTGATCATAATTTATTATAATTTATGTACTGTGGAAACTCCTTCAGCCAATAGCCTTTAAGAAACCAGTTCACTTTGGGTGTGGCTCATGTACTATAAATGCAGATGAAAAGCATGCATGGTCATCTTGGCTGCTGCCTTCATTTCCAGTTTCCAGCACATGCAGAAGACTGTGGATCACCACCATTTCTGTGGATTTATTCCCAAATAAATAAACCTCCCAAAAAGTTATCTGATTGGATGGGATAATAGGTAGATTAGTGTGAGATTATTCACATTAATAATAGTAATAGTGAGATTACTTGTGAGCTATTATTTATAGACAATAGACATTGGTATAGATTCTTGTATATTGATACAAATTCAAATTATATTTGTTTTAAAAATATTCTCCTTTTTGTTCCTATTTTTGTTTACAATATTTGTACACCTATGCAAAGCTATTTTGTCATATCGTATGCATGCATGTTTCTACCTCTGCTTTAGATATTTTGTATATTGATGCAATTTTAGGAGATATTTATCATATTGCACTATACATTTTTACCTTTTATCAAGATACTTATATATTATTTACATTTCAAGGTAATATTCCTCATTTACTATACATTGGTTTAAAGATTTTTATATTTTTTAGTATGAAGTCTTAGTATTTAAGCTAAACAAGTATTAATAATTATAGGTCAATAGTCATTCATGTTTGTCATACTTACAGTTAGACTAATGAGATTTTTTAGATGCATAGAGAGTGTATTCCACATAGATATGTAATTGTCAAGGAGCTGTAGAATACGACAGTTAAATAACTTAGAATTTTGCTGATGTGAGACATGGTTGCTCCTGGTAATTTCAATCTATTCCTGGGAGAATTTTGGGGACCAAAACACTCCACTTGGAGCTTGTTTGAATTGTGAAGGTGCATGTACATATTGTGTATTTGTTTATATGACAATGTATATATGTGTATGTCTGTATGTGTATGTTTTGTGAATACAAGAATGGATGTGCATATGTGTGACTGTATTTGTAGTATTGTAAAGGTGTATATCTTTATGTGTGTGTGTGTGTGTGATGCTTGTGTGTGTGTGTGTGTGTGTGTGTGTGTGTGCGTGCGTGTGTGTGTGTGTGGAAATTCAAAGTCAGTGAACTCCTGGATCATAATCATTCTTGACTTGCATGTTTGAATTGACAGTATGTTTGGGATTTGGACTTTGAAGTCAGCATTCACTGATTAGCTAGACTAACTGTAGAGTTAGATCCAAGGATCTGCATATTTTTCCTCCTGTACTAGGATTCTAAGATCACAAGATTCTGAACAGTCATTTTTAATATAGTTACCAGGGATCCAAACTCAGGATCTTCTGCTTGGACAGAAGGCACTTTCCCAGTATGCTCTCTCCCAGCATCTTTGACTACATATTTTCTTTATCTTTTAACAGAACTTACTCTAATATAGTCATCACTTACAAATCATAGCCAAGCTTCCTTGATGCAAACTTTGTAAGAAAAAAATAGTCATGAAAAAGTAATGACTGTGGGCTTTCTTTTTGCTGCTTTTGTTGTTGTTTTATTTTGTTTTTTATTGTTTAGTTTTGCTTTTTGAGACAGAGTTTCTCTGTATAGATTTTGTGCATGTCCTGGAACTAGTTCTTGAGGATCAGACTGGCTTCAAACTCACAGAGATTCACATGTCTCTGCCTCCTGAGTGCTGGGATTAAAGGTGCTACCCCCACCCAACTCAATGTGGCCTTTTTAAATAAACCTTCTGTACTTTCAATGACATTTTTTTCCTCTGTCCAAAAATGTAGCTGGTATCAGCATGGAAAGGTCCTGTCTGCTGAAACATGGTAGATGTTGAAACATGAGATGATTAAATGCATTTCAACTCTTTCTCTCTAGCTACTCTCCCTCTCAAATTTGAAACCATCTTTATGCAAAACATTTCTCCATAAGCAAGTATCCTTTGAAGAAATATGTGAGGTCATATTTTTATTTTAAACTCTTATGCTGTCCCTTAGATTGGCAGCATCCATCTCCTCCTGGTCGTCTATGTATTCCCAGCTATGGGAAGAATCATACTGGCTGTCTTCCAGCATCTCAAAGTAACTTTCACTTTCAGCATCGCAAAGTACCAACACTGATGGGGGTTGTATCTAGAATTACAGATTAAAAATCTTTACCTTGACTCCCTCAGGAACCATTCTATTCTGCCCCCCACAGACATCTTCTTTTGTATGCTTTTGATGTAATAAGCACAGACAGAGGGAAGCAAGTGGGAAGGGGCACAGACCTGGGAAGATGGAGTCATCCCTGCTAGCTAAGGTCGATCTATCCATACTTTAGAAATTATTTTTAGACTAGATGAAAACTAACCCAAAAAGATATTATGAATATTACTCTCAATCAGAACAAGTAGGTAGATTATGATATAAAGTCAGGCATGATGCCATTTTTTGAGGCCATTGCTAGTAAATAAAATGACAAATTGAAGGTTGATTTTACTGAGACAGGCAAAGCTACTCCTTACCTCTGGGTGGTCTACCCAGACTGCTCTGTCCTTCAGTGAATTGTTGTGGACAAAGGGGCATCCAAGACTTGTTGGAAGGGAATTTAGAGTCTCAAAAAAAGTTAGTATGAGATTAAAAAAATGTTATTATTTTGGTGGGTAGATACTTAGACAAATACTGAAATGAGACTGAATCCAATATCAGGGACAGTATAAACCCCAGGAAAAGCCACTTTTGTACAGCAGGCTACATCAATTTGTCTGAGGACGCTGATTTGGTAGGTCACCAGATTCAGCAAAACTCAATAGAGAACGTCCAGTTAAATTTGATTCATGACAGACAGATGATTTGTGATAAAAAGCACTAGGTGCTCTTTCAAAGGACATGGGTTCAGTTCTTAACAGACAGAGTGCCACACAACTGTTAATAAGTCCAGTCCTGGGAACTCTACATTCTCTCCTGGTGCCTGTGTGCACTACACACATGTAGTGCTTACATATATATGCAGTCAAGACTCTCATACACATAAGATAGAAATAAATAATTCTTAGAAATATATTAAATTTTATTTTATTATATATGTCTATAACCCAAGTTTTGGGTTACATGTATTTGTTCCTAAATGCATTTGCATTCTTAATTTCAAGTTTTACTTGGTGACAGTTCTGTATCCAATATTTGGAGCTAACATAAGAATTCAATTTTGAACAAAAGTTATTTTTCAGGAAAAACAATGCAAATATTCTGTAGCCCATAATTCTTGTGATTCATTGTGCTTAATCTTCATATGATGGAGACAGGAGAGGAGAATTGAAACCTCTCAGCCTCTTGTCTATTATTTAGGATATGATTGCCTTATAATGAAAAATATTTTTCCTTATGACTTTGTCTCAATAATTTTAATGCCTTCTACATACAAAGCTGTTAACTCTAAGTCACAACTTGTAAACAACATTATACTTGAGAAATGTCAAATGATGCATTGGGGGTTTAAATATATTAAATATGAGAAGAAAAACCTTGAATCCTAGTCATCTACTTTACTTATATATAAATATTACTGACATCATAAAGCCTGTTATTTTTCTTTTAGCCCCTACAATTTTTAATCTCATTCATAACACTAATTTTATAGCAACTGTAGGTACTGCAGTGTTTGTAGTATTGCCTGTCAAGTTGAATATTAGACAATCTGAGCCATGCGTGTCTCATTAGTTATTTTTATAGGTCAAAACAAGTTAGGCCAGCCCATAACTGTTGATATTCATCACATAGTTGTCTAAAAGAAGGAGTTACCCACAAATTTCAACTCAATTTTGAATTGTAAACAAGGAGTCCTTTTGACCGAAGCCAATTTTTAAAAAGATAAAACGAAAATTTATTGTACATAGTGGTTGCTAGGCATACAAAATACCTGGAAATATAAAATAAAAATAGTTGGTAAGTGGTGATAACAATGAGTCTATATATGTTAACCTTTCCTTGTGTTATATTCTCAGAAGATTCATTCTTATTTATTCCTACTTAAATTAAAAGGCATATCAAGCTAATGGAGGCTGATACTTTTAGCTACAATTTATATTGTCAGCATCTTAACTCTCAATCTCTTTATAGGTTCAGGCAGCTTTCAGAGAGCCATGTGTTGTAGTAGAAACCGCCTTCCTGTGCATTGTTTACCCACAGTTCCTTATCAGGCTTATGAAGTTTCCCCTAATGTCTTACACCTTCTGGAGTTTTATTATTATTACTATATAACTGTCTTCATAACTACAGAATTTTACAACATTCCTAAAATACATGAGTCATTATTACTGTTTCATTCTTGTCTTTTGTCTTGCTTCATTAACTTACTATGTTGGCAAGAAAACTGTGCAATGCAGTCAATTTAATCTACAGCTTGATATCATTCCATTCTTCTCTTACTCTTTTCATGTACATGGTCCTTTATGGATTCTTGCTCAAATCACTCTTCTACTGGGGTAACAAGAAAGAGTCTGATATTAACATAAGGCTTAAAATTTCCAACCTTGGTACTTCCAAACTTTCTTGGATAAAGTAATTCATTGTTTTCTTTAGGTTTTAACCTAAATGTGTATGTATTATATATCATGGTCTATCACAAAATACTACATTAGAACGAACAAAATTTCTATTAATGTAATTTCATTAGCTGAATGCATTATCATCTTCATCATCATATGCATCACCATCACCACCATCATCCTATATCTTCAATGAATATTTAATCATTTTTACTTTCTAGAAAATCAGTGTTTAAAGCTAGACTAAATGTCATGATTCACAGGTCAAAATATATTTTAAAAAATAATAAGGATCCAGGAAAGTTCTTGAAAAGCAAATGAATCTATTAATTTGGAAATAACAATAACAAAAAACCCCTATTTTGATGATAATGCCAGAAAAAAAAATGTAGTTAACTAAATACTTTAAATCCAAGGAAGGCTCATTAACTTGGTAAAGAAATGAGATTTCGGGAGATGACTATGGTGATGTAAGGAACAGATTCCTGTTTGTATGTTAAATTCTGATGATCTGTACAGAAGTTATTTCTGAACAACAACAAAAAACTGGAAAACTAGTTGTGGCCTGGAATAAGGAGATATGGAGACAGTTTTCATCTGTGAGTAAACTACTGATAATCAGATAAATTAAATATGATACGTGTGCCTATAATGTTGTAATAGCTTATTGTTTCCTGGTAGCTTTACATTATTATTTTGATGTAAAGATCTACTACGTAGACTAATATTCACAATTGTCTTGGGATGTATCCAATATTTCAAAATAATAATTCATCTTTCAAAATATGGTTTTAGAATAACCATCCTCTACAACTTTAAAAGTTCATCCACCACAAGTAATATCGAATCTAAGCAAATTCTAACAGATGAAGGCAAAGATGTAGCGCATACGTTTTTGGTTGTAGTTTTACCTAAACCTTATTAAATTGGAAAGTAACCTAGTCAGCCTCAACCTCAATCAGCTCAGGGAACTGACTTATGTGCTCATTAATTCTTTTGTCTACATCTTCCAAGTTATAGTCATCTTGGAAGAGGGAACCTTAAACTAGGGTTGCCTTCCTCAAATTACGTGTAGGTAAGTCTATGAGGGCATTTCCTTGGTTACTGATTGGTGTGAGACTGTCCAGACCACTGCTGCAGACTATGCCAACTCTGTACAGCTGGTTTTAGGTGATATAAGAAGGAAAGGTAAGCAAACCATAGATTAAAAAACAAAACAAAACAATAAGTCACCTGCTTCCGTGTCTCTACTTTTGTTCCTGCTTCTGCTTCTGCCTGGGTTCCTGCTCCAACTTCCCTGAATAGCAGACTGTGAGCAGGAAACATACAATGAAATAAACTTGTCCACAGCCCTCCTAAGCTGCAATTTTGATTATTGTATATTTCCATAGCAATAAGAAAAAAACTAATAAGTGTAATTTCTGACAAGAGATATAAAAAAATTCACTTTTCACTTAATTGTATACGATGATCAATTGTTGATAGTATTGCATTGATGAAGCAGATAATCTCCAAGAAAGAACAGTACTCATTCTTTGAGTCAGTTCATGACTCTGATGATACAACCGTTAAAAGTACAGGAAAAATATCTGATGAATCACAGCTATTACTAGAGTCTAAAAAGTATTGATACAGAACATGGGTTAATGTATACTCAAAAATCATCTCTTTTAAACTCTTTTACATTTTATTTTTATGTTTGCTCCCAAAGTGATGATCTGTTGTGTCTGAAATGTGTGAATACTATATATATTAAATTCTAATAAAATCGTTTCTTTTCCACTCTACATTTACCAAAATGTGTTCTTGTCATTGTTGACTGTGGTTTGAGCAGTATGAGATTAATTAACAAATGCTAAATAGGACTTTCATTCCCACGAGTTTCCTGGAAATTGGCCATAAACATCTACCAAACAACAATTAGGATGTTATTCTCCCCTGAACTCCTCTTTTTCCTCCTAAGCTACGTTGAAATTCAGTATGGAGTTCATATCATGGAGAAATAAAGTGAATAAATCACTATGCCATCTATATTTATTAGTTGCTTGATAATACATTTAGTGTCATCCAGTGATATATGACATAAAAACAAAATATAATCCTTTGCCATGTTGAGAAATGAAACTTCACATTTATACATTCAATTATCTTCTGCTTTGATATTAAAGCTGATGTATGGCAGTTTAGTGTTGATTAATATAACATTTCCATGAATACTATGGTCCTTTTCATTAATGGTGAATCTCCTTAAGAGAAAGAAAATGCAGAATTTCCAGATAAAGGATATTTTCATGGAAAATAAAAATGAAAAGTATAATATACATCCAACAAAGTAACCAAATAATTGTACTAGGAGGCCTCTTGTTCGTTTCCGAGCTAACCAGACCAGAAATAATCATTCAGAAACTATATTAATTAAATCACTGCTTGGCCAATCACTTAAGCATATTGCTATCTAGCTCTTATATCTTTGGTTAACCTATTTTTATTAATTCATGCATCACCACATGGTTATGGCTTACCAGCAAGGTAAATCTGTCTTCTGTGGGGCTACATGGCTTCTTGTGACTCCGCCTCCTTCTTCCAGCCTTCAGTTTAATTTTCCCTACCTAACTCTGCTCTACAAGCCCAAAACAGTTTCTTTATTAACCAGTGGTATTCACAGCATACAGAGGGGAACCCACATCAAATAATGTGGGCTAAAAGTGCATGGAAAATGTAGAAAATTAGTAAATTTGATGTTTTGAGTTTGTTTTTGAAAAATAAATTACTTTAATATGATGAATAAACTCCTTATTTCTTTTTTTAAACTTGTAGTAGATTTACACAGCAAATTTTTTATCCAAGGGCATAAAACATAATAAATATATAATCTCAAAATTAATATATACAAATAAATATTGAATAATTTCATATGTATTGGTATCTTCTAATACAGGATATATGAAAATGGAACAGAAATCAATAGTCTAATTACTTTTGACTTATGAACTAAAAAATTAGTAGCTCTGCGAAGATACTCCCAAAGACCCAACAGTGGCACCCATATCTTCACAATAACCAAGAGTTCTTTCTCATTGGATTCCAGAGTCATCCAACATGGGAGAAATCAGGCCTAAAACAGGAAACGTAGCCAATTATTGGGAAGGGGGCCACTAGTGAGACCATGGAATATAGAGGAGAATGTAGTACCATCACTATACTAGGTTAGCATAATTTTTAACTGAATTCTAAATATTTATCCTTAAAGCTATCCAAAGGTAATTGAAGTTCTCATCCTTCATCAGAGAAGCTTGTTTTTGTAGCATATTGAGACCATCACAAAAACTACAACTACTTAAAGACAGAGAAAAACTGACTTGTGGAGCCCAGCCACTGCCTCCAACACAGAACTCCAGTACCTAAGGCTCAGAACACGTAACTGAAAAGAAAGGACAGTTTAAGAACCATGGGAACCAGAGGGCCTCTGTAAGATTGTGTCTCCTAGTAACGCAGGAGAAGCTTTACCCAGAGCAGCACAGAAATATGGCTATGTATAAAAAAGACAAAAACAATAACAACTCCAATAAGTATTCTATAATGGAGAGAGGATGTCTTACAGGGCCTCACACATAAACAAAGAACTACAGGTGATTAACAACAGCTGAGAGAGATGTTGAGAGAGAAAAAGCAAAGGAGGCAGAGAGAGAGAGAGTTTTCCACAGGAATTCCTCCCCTAATTGGTTATCAGGTACCTAGTGGTTAACCTAGAGATCCTGAATCCTATGAACACTAAGTGGTAGAACTCTTTGAAATCAACCAGATGGCATAATGGATTCTTACATTCCTTAACTTTTTATATTTTACCAAATTCAAAAGGGGAGGAGGGAGAGCTAAGTCATACTGCAGCTTGACTGCTAAAGAAACCTGAATTACAGTAATCTTCTCCCAAAATATCATTAGTGCATTTCAAATGGGAAGCAACTAAATATTTCTTCGTAGTTCTTTTTTAATTACCTTTCTCCTCCTTAAAGTTTTAATGAAATGAGTTTTGCATTTACATATCTTTAATGCTGTTTAAATCACCCGTTATAAAGATAGGCAATTTTGCAACTTTTATTCAGCACATTCAGATGTGTTCTGTTTATGAATTCTGATATTTATTATATAATTGACTAATTAAATCTGGTTTTGGACTGAACTACTTAAGCATGCCCCCACAGACTTCATTCCTATTCCACTTCGATTCCAGAAGCTTTCCATGTTTTTTAATGTAAAAAAAAAGGGGGGAGGAACCTTGTCTTTTAAAGCTGAAACTTTAAAACAGGCAATTGCATAGAGAAATTTCTCCTACATTGTTTGAACACCTCAAACACACAATGCAGCCATGGCATCTTTCAACACACTTGGGTGCTATGAAGAACTGATTCTTGAGGTTGTAACCTCCTGAGAATAGTTCAATGTTGCTCTATCCCAGCCCATTCCTCCATGATAAGTTCAGTTTTGTTCAACCTTCCTAACACTGTGACCGTTTAATAAAGTTCCCCCATATTGTGCCTACTTCAAAACTTAAAAATGCATTGCTACTTCATAACTGTAATTTTGTTACTGTCATGAATTGTAATGTAAATAACCAATATGCAGGATATCCTACATGTGATCCCCAAAGAAGTTGTAGCCCTCAGGTTGAGAATTTCTGCTGTAGATTATCATTTTTGAATATATCTACCCAATTTCTTAAGCGTACCTGTTATTGTGGCAATTATAAAATTATGGGCAGGGCTAGATAGATGGTTCAGTTGTTAAGAACACTGGCTGCTCTTCCAGAGGTCTTGAGTTCAATTTCCAGCAACCACATGGTGGCTCACAATCGTCTGTAATGAGATCTGGTGCCCTCTTCTGGCCTGGAGGTGTAACACAGCTGGAGCACTCAAAAATACATAAATAACATTTTAAAGGAGGGGGTTATTTTATATTAAAAATGATTATGGAAAAGTCGAGAAACTGATGACGTTTGAAGAAATAACCAAAACGAGTGCTCTGGTGTCTTAGCTCCTGTTTTTATGGTATATAGCATTTCATAACACTGTGTTAGTAGACTTTTTAATGTTTGGATAACTAATTCACTATTTAAACAGATTCAATTATCCAATACACAGCTGATTTTCTAAATTGCCCACACTGAATTTTTGGAATAAATGTTTCAATTGAATTATATTTATGCCATGATTGAAGCATCTGACTATGCAACGCCTAATATTGTAAAAGGAAAACGTGAAATAAAGCAATAGATTTTTAAAAGCATTCTCTATATTATTTTTGATGGCTTTATTATGGATGTTAAGATACATCTTAGAGATTCCATGTCACTTGATAGCCAGCAATGAAGCGTTTACTAATTAGTTAGGGCAGTATTGCAGATAGATCTTAGTGTCTCAGGCAATAAGATTAGAGAGCCAAAGCTCGATCTGTATGTAAAGGATAGCACACAGCATTGTGCCTATGTGCCTGGGTTTCATCACTCGATATGGTTTTTCAAGTGCCACCTATTTACTTCTAAATTTAATAATTTCATTTTTATAGAAGTATAAAACCATACTTTAATATCAATTCGTCAGTTGATGAATATCTAAGCTGATTTTATTTCCCAGCTACTACAGAGTTGAAGATTAGTCAGAAACCAAACTATTCAATGTTTCTTGAAGTAGTAAGTCAAACACTGAGACATCAAGCTATTAAGTTTTTAAATATATGTAAGTGTGCATATGTACAATAAATATTTATTTTATAATAAATAATTTATAATAAATGTTTCATACTTCTACAAGATCAAGTAAGCCAGTAACGTCTGCATGTAGTTCCCATGTGTATGTGATTTTCTGCGAGGAGCTTACAGCTTGCTACTTCAAGGAAAATAATTTAACTATGTCCTAGCTGCCTACCAGAAAAACATGTTATTATAATAATTTTGCTAGGCCATTTATTTCCTTATTGTTTCTTGGGAGATTAATTTTTAAGATTTTAAACATTTTAATTATATTTGTGATGTGTGTCTGTGTGAGGATATATGCATCTATGCCGAGGTGAATGCAGAAGTCAAAGGCAGAAGTCAAATCCTCTGGACCTGGAGTTACAGGTGCTTGTAAGCTGTGTGGTATGTATGCTGAGAACCAAACATGGGTCCCAGAAGGAGTAGCAAGTTCTCTTAATGGCTGAGTCACCTCTCTCTTCCCTCCAGGAGGTGTATTATCCTTCTATATCATCCTTGTATATAAGTGTGTATCATCTTTCTGTATCATCCTTGTATGTAAGCTTCCTTCCTGAAATTAGTTTCAAACACTGACAAAGGACATACCTTTCAAGACGTTACATGTGTATTGTGAACTCACCAAGCACAATTGCACTGCTTGGATAGAGTTCCCAATGTTTATATTAATTATAACTTGCTACTATAATTTGATTGGTGAAAATCTCTAAATCAGAGAATCGAGGTTCATGTTAAGCAGGGGATTTCCCTCAAGCATCATCCTCAAAGAATTTTGTTTACTGCAGAGATTTATTTCCCATATGACAAGCACATCTACTTATTTAAAAAAGACTCATACATTAAAACAGCGCATTGTTCACTAAATATTAATTTCTGGAAAAAATATCACAGGAAGATAAATGCCTGTTAAAACAGAAATAGTCAAGGTCGCTATCATTTGTAGAGATTAAGGTTAGAGATGGGCAGTATTTAATTAAGCCAAAGCATAATTCTGCAAACATATTTCTAACTGCACAATATAATAAAAACATTTCTCTAATACGGAATCAGTCTCACATCTTTAGTAAACATTAGTCCAAAATTTAGCTTTGAAAGCATGTCACTTTTTATATTAAATGTTTGTCTTAGAAAAATAAGGCAGTTTGTATTTATTCTTCTCCACTGTCTTCGTAGAAAACGAAAATCTTAGTGTGCTGAAATCAAGGCGTTTGCGTAAATAACGGCTCTGGTACTAAAGTCATATTTGTCACAAGGCATACCTTCTCTCCCAGTTCCATCTATAGCAATTTTCCTACTATTTTATGCACCAACTTTTCTAAAATGACTGTTTACTGGTTTGCTCTATAGCTATGTGAATGAATGAATGAATGAATGAATGAACGAATGAATAAACTTATTTTTTAAAACGTAAGAGAAAATTATGTATATTCTTTCTATGTATATTCATTAAAAATAAAACAGTGGATTAAACTATCTAAAGAACTTTAAAAAATACAAAAGCCTCAAATATCTGTGATTCAAATACATTGCAGAATTTCTTAATTCTATAATAGTACATTGGATTCATTGCAAAAATACTGACAGAATCTACATTTATCAGATATATATTTGATATCAGAATCTCTTAAAAGTCCATTTACATGTGGCAGTCATAATTAGTATAATGATAATCAACTCTTGGTTGCAATGAATAATGCCTGGCATTGCACATTTTCCCTGTGGCAGTCCACTGGGGAATGGTAATGTTTGTTCACTGAGAAAGCATTAAAATAACTACAGGTCACATTTACACTTTTGTTTATTAGCAATGAACTTGGAAACAAACGTTATTAAGAAATCATGTTCCATTTTATACTCTATTACAAATATAAATAAATAGACGAACAAATTGTCATGAGTGAAAAATTCAGATACCAGAGGAGTTTCAGAAAGTCTGGGTAGTGATGGCAAGCAGGCGGGACAGGAAAAGCCCAAGGGGCAGAAAGCAAATAAATATATACGAGGGATGACATTGCACCTTTCTCATCCAACATTCTATCCTGTGAAGCTGTGGGGCTCGCTTTAGAGCAGGCTTCATCAACAGGATTAAACCAAAGATTCAATTTCATTTTAATTGTATCTAGTCCCAGAAGACCAGGAAAATTTCAAAGCCATCCTGAAATGAACAGCCAGTACTGATATTAGTTTTACGCTTAACTGAAGCAGAAACAAGCTTGCCAATTAGTGGAGGCAGAAAGAAAAATTTCAGATTTTATTTAATTGAACTTTCAAAACTTAGAGTACAGCAATTACTTGATTAGATTACTCTTTTATTACTGTTTTGTATGCTGTGAATGCCATTGTTAGCTCACTGCTCCTAGTGATGTGTGAATGAATTAATCTATGCAAAATTTTATACTTAAGAGGTGTTTTCTTTGAGTTTCTACCTAAAAATTGAGCATAAAATCACATAAGAAACAATGTTAGGGAGATTCAATCACAAGAGGCTGGTAATTTGGCAATTTTAGGGCTATAATGGCTCAATACCAAAAAAAATGGGATCAGATAAATTATTACCCAATCTACATGCTTGGGAAGATGAAATAATTACATAATATACATGCTAATGTTTCATACAGGTAGTAGGGAACAGTAATATCATATCATACAATTGTATGCTGGTGAAAAGGCTATATTTGGAAGACATACGGCAAAGAACATATACACATTGTGTTGTGCATGTCATTTCATAGAGCAGGAAAGGTAAGGGGCTGGATCCCAAAAGTCCTAATAGCTAATTTTATTGTAAGAATTGTTAGTACATGACTCTGGGTGAATATCTATGTCTGTTTAATTACAATGGCAACTGGATTCTATGTAGCTCATGAATGAAGGATCCTAAATGAAAGAGTCATTTCAACACTGCACAAATAGAAGCAGCATTAATCAAAGGCAACATCATACAGGAATGCTGCCTCTGTAAAATACACATATTATAACAAGAAATGGTCAAACTTTTGGCGGTTCCACTATATAAAATACCATATATAAAGATAAATCAATGTATATATTGTATGATACTCATTTTTACTAATTAATAATATATTGATGAGGTAAAAATGAAATTATGACTGCTGATTGATACTAGTTCATTTTTATTAGGGAATTGAGTTTTCATTTTCTACTTCTTAACATTCCATCAAAAACCATAGACTTTAAGAATTGTTCATATTTTCTTCCTTCCTGCTTGCTTGAATGTCATAAAAAATATATACTGAAAACCCTTTAACTGTCAAGAACTATTTCAGTTCATTCAAAAGCTCTGCTAGTAACAATAGACACCTTCATGTCAAAATTACCTTTATTGAAATATTTTCTCTTTCTTCTTTGATTCAAAAGCATGTTTTACAATGGCAGCACTGTGCCTACATTAAGTCAAAACTTCAGAAAGTACAACTGAATAGCTTAATACACTTTGTGGCAAAGTTCACACTTTCTTGAACCTTAGAAATGTCACCCTCTCTTGCAGCTTTCAAAAAGTGTCTCTTTACTTGAAATATAACAAAGCTTCAAAGGTTCTGGAGTCAGCCTCCAGGCTGCTATAATTGGAGGGTAGATATTTTCTCACTCATAATAGTCCTGAAAATAGAATATAAAGAAGCTAGATGGTCGTCACTGGACACTCAAGGAGAAGGCTCATGTGTTAATATGTCCTTGGTTGTGGATTAAGCATAAAATTACTTATTGTAGGAATATAATTTTGTTCAATGGGAACCTATGAATAACTTTAGATTTATTTAATCTAAATTTGTTTTTAATCAAGAAATTTAAGTTTATAAGTGTTAATAAATTAATGGACCATTGTTACAGCATAAATTAATACTAATCACTTTGTAAAATGCAGAATACACACTGTGCTAGCCTACTAGAGATTCCCATCCCATTGTTTTCAAGAATGCTATTTTCTTTTATTTCTGATGAAGCAGAATGGAGCATTCATGGAAATTGTACTACATCTGAAATTATTAAAGCCTGTGTTCTGAACAAAACCTTAAACTGGTAAGAAAACTGTCAGAGACATCACTGAAAAAGTGACACATCATTACTGGAGGAGACAAGTTTGTAGATCTAAAGGTACGCAAAGGTGTGAGTTTCCCTTTCATTGTGCAAGTAATGAGAACACAACCACTAGGGAGAATAGCTCTACACAGTGCCCTAAAGAACATTTGATTATGGTTAGACAACTCTTTGCTGTGGAACAACACTCTTGTACATTGTAAAAATTTGTCACTCATATTGGTTTAATAAAATGCTGATTGATCAGTAGCCAGGAAGTTATCAGACTAGGATAATTCTGGGAAGAAGAAAGGCAGAGATGTAGTCACCAACCAGATGAAGAAGATGGAAGATGAGAATGTCCTACTGAAAAAAAGCACCAAGTCACATGGCTAAACATAAATAAAAATTATTGGTAAATTTAAATTGTAAGAGTTAGTTAGTAGTAAGCCTGAGCTAATAGGTCAAACAGTTTATAATTAATATAGGTCTCTGTGTTTTTCTTTGGGACTGAATGGGAGCAGGATCAAGCGGGACATAAAACTCTTAAATCTAAGTGACTGCCAAATTTTGTAGATCATATTATAAGAACAAAACTTCTGTAAAAGTCACATTATAGATTGGTGATTTCAATTCAAACAAGGAATTAATAAGGGGAAACATATAATAAAGCTATGGCCATGAGAAATTAACAACAGTTGGGGATCTGATTTTGTGTAATGACAAAAATATTAAATTATCATGAAGCGTCAGACTGAATCAAGCAACCACTAGCCTGCTGCTAAACAAGGAATAAATTATTCACTACTATTTATGTTATAATAAGAGAAAGATATCAGAATGTGTAGAACTCTATTCTCTTGAGGATAAAGATGTACAAATACAAAACTTGAGTGCTCACAACCATAAATGAAACAAAGTGTATTACAACCACTTCTTGCCAAGAGTCAAGGGACTTCTTGGAAGGGAGATGCAGGAAGACTAATTGTGAAAGTCAAAAGTTGGATTGTAGTTTGATTATCCTATACTGTACTCTTAATATCCATGTATGAGTGAGTAAATACCATGTTTGTCTTTCTGGGTCTAGGTTACCTCACTCAGAATCATTTTTTTTTCTAGTGTCATCCATTTGCCTTCAAATTTCATGAGATTGTTGTTTTTTAACAGCTGAGTAATATACTCCATTGTGTAAACAGACCACATTTTCCTTATCCACTCCACAGTTGGCAGGCAGCTATCTTGTTTTCAGGTTCTGGTTATTATGAATAAAGCTGCTTGAACATAGTTGAGCAAGTGTTTTGTGATATGATTGAACATCCTTTGGGTATATGCCCAAGGTTGGTATACCTGGATATTGAAGTAGGATGATTCCCAGTTTTCTGAGACACCACATCATTAATTTCCAAAGTGGCTGTATAAGTTTGCATTCCCACCAGTAGTGAAGGAGTGCTCCCCTAATTCCACATCCTCTCCAACATAAGCTGTCATCAGTGTTTTTGATCTTAGCCATTCTGACAGGTGAAAGAAACCCAGGGAGACTAGATAACAAGGAGGGCCCAAAGAGGAAAGCATGGATTTCTCTGGGAAGGGTAAATAAAAGAATTCTCCTGGGTAACCTAGGAGTGGGGAAGAGATGCAGGGATGGGAACTTGAGGGAAGATATTGGGTGTGCTGTGTAGGAAGGTTGGGGGCAGAATGGAGAGTAAAGAAAGAGATGTCTTTGTGTTGGTGGGCATTTCACAGTTAGGGAGAAGCCTGGGGCCAGAGAAACTCCAAGCAATCCATAAGGATATCCCCAGATAAGACTCCTCACAATAGTGGACAGGGTGCCTGAACTGGCCTTCTAGTATAATCAGATTGGTGAGTACCCTATTTGTCATCAGAGATACTCTATTCAGTTATTGATGGAAGCAGAGACTGAGAGCCACAGACAAGCACTGGGTTGAGCCCCAGGATTCTTGCTGATAAAAGGGAGGCAGAAGGGTACAAGTCAGCTGGGACATGATAGGATAACCCACAGGGACAACTGCCCTTAGCTGGTGGGAACTATTCAGACCAACAGTTAGGGAGCTTCCTTGATTCTGACGTAGACCCTCTTTATATCTGTGACAATTGGATAATTTGTCAGACTTCTAACAGTAAGTACAGGACCTGTCACTGGTGCGTAGGTGGCTTTTGGGAACTTGTTCCCTGTGCTGGATTACCTTGCCCAGCCTTGCAGCAAGGGGAGGAACTAGAATCTGCCTCGACTTGATGTGCCCTGCTTTGTAAAAGTCCATGTTAGCGCCTCTTTTTTGAATGAAGACCTAGGAGGAGTGGAAGGCTGGAAAGGGAGAAGAGTAAATAGGAAGTGGCAGGGAGGAGCTGGGAGGGGAGGAGGGAGGGGAAACCAGAGTCGGTATGCAAAATAAATGAAAAAAAATGCTATTTAAATATAAAAGGTCAAAGGTTGGGAAAGATTGCTGTATTTCTTTAGCTTTTAGGAGAGCAGATTGCCATGTGAGTAGATGCCACATTTGGTGTGTCTGCAGGGAGAAGATCACTGAAGCACCTTGTCATTTTCATTCACCCTCTGTGGATTGTTCCTTGTTTTCCTTTGTTTAACATCTGAAGGCGGCTGAGCATGGCAGAGAACATGTGTTATACTTTCCTGGCACTTAAGAGACAAGGATAAAAGGCTGTGAGAAGGACTTAGGGATCACTGAAGTGCAATACTTTGTAGCAGCCTTCGCAACAGAGTAAGATCCAGTCTCAAAAAGGCAAAAATATTCCTGAAACATTTATTTATACAACTCAACATGGTAGCTTTTTGCTATATTTAACACACATAGATTCTTTAATATCTTAAAACTATTTATATATGAATTGAAATCCATATAAACTCTTGTTATTTTTATACATTTAAAAACCTATAAACAACTATATGCAGTAGAAATATTTATATTAAATATACATCTTATTTATGAAATCATGTAAAAGCCCTATTTTCATAGAGTTCTAATTATTACAAAGTATGCACACCAAAAAAGTGTGCTACCAAAATAAAATTAGGAAACACAATATTTTTGCTTCCACTTAGGTTTGATTATAAATTTATGGAATGTTTAAATCAAAGCTTACACATTTGCTACACCTAATATGCCATTTGAGAAGAAGTTTTGAGTAACTATCTGATATTATGTATAATTTCAGCAAAAAAGTATTATAAAGAAAAACTGTATGCCTGCCAATATGAGTAAGTCTATTGTAACAGTCTAAGGACTTGAAGAACAACCATTATGTTACCAAAGTCACATTTCACCAGGGGTATTTCCTAATATCACAAAATGTGACCCTTGTTGTTATGGACCTAACTTTTGTAAGCATCTTCTACAAGCAAGAAGATCCTAGGACGGACAAGGGTGCATAGACCCAATGACCATACTTCAGTGTATACTAAGAAAATTGCTTGATTTCGCCTTACCTGACGACCCACTCAGCTGTCCGCCTGCTGCAAGCAGGTACGTTGGCCCTGGGTCAGGAGAGCAGGAGCTGGCACAGCTCCTCACCAGCTGTAGCACTCTGCAGAGCCGGCCTTGCACATTGTCAGGCAGCACAATAAGCTGACCCTGCTGGCAGGGGAGCAGAGAGTGGAATAGCTGTCCTGACTCCTCGTCTGCCGTGCGGTGGCCAGGGTGAGGAAAAGATGTCCTTCCCTTCTCACTCCTTGTTACCTGGAAGAGGTGGGAGAGCTGCCCCTGCCTCTCTCCGACTGCAATACTATGGGAAATGGGCTCTGCACCTCGCCTGGGCAGCAGGAGAGCTAACCCTGTTCATGGGAGCTCAAGGGAGCTGGCCAAGAGACTTGAGCAGAGGAGACCTAGCCCCTGCTATTGCCTGTGCGGTGGCATGGATTAAAGGAGAAATGCACTCTGCCGGACCCTGTTCCCACCCCTAACCAGGTGGGAGGTAGGAAAGTCAGCCCTGAGGTTCCGAGAGTAGGAGAGATAGTCCGGTAGAGCTAACCCCGATTGCATGAAAGACAGACAGCTGGCCATGCCCCATGCTGCTTGCTCCATAGCTTGTGCTGGCTTGTTTGGGGACAAAGACCTTTTCCTGATGATGATGATAAGGGAAAGGTGGCAAGCTAATCAACCCCACTAGCAGCCAGGCCCAGAACCAGGGCTATGAGTTGGCCCACCCTAATATCCATCCCTTCTGTGATCTTCTGGAACATATGAAGCATTATCAAGCATAGATGTATGGACTAATATGTACATTGTGTGAGCCACTGTGTCACACCGCATCTTACATGCTGAGATTTCTTTCTTTCTTTTTCTTTTCTTGTAAATTTTATTTTGTTTTTTTTTTTTTGGAAGTTGCAGGAGCAGAGGGCAGATGTGAAGGGATGGGGAGATGAATAAGATTGGGATGCAGGATGTGAACTAAAAGTCAATGAAAAGGTTTGGAAAAATGAAAAATAAATTAACACTACGGACTGAAATTCAGATTTATATTAATACCCTAAACAGTCATAAACCCAAGAAATGCTAATGTGTAAAGGTCTACAATAAAATTAGGAATCATTCCTGATAAAACTGAGGATCTAAGAAATAGAGGTACTTTATTATTTATTAGAAAAATGGGAATCAATATTACAATTAGCCAAGAATGATACAATTAAATAATTCAAAACTACTGCTGGTAAAGACATGCAGAAGCGAGCATCTTATGGTGAATTACTGCATGCTGCATATTGTAGTACTGAATGCATCCATCTGGCAGTATGGGGGTATTATAAATTATACAATCACGTTGACTAAACTTAATGCATCTATGGAGACAAATATACTTACCCTGTCTTCTGCTTTCTCAGAAGCATTTTGTTGAGGGAGATAACTCATGAAGTAAACAGCATGCACCATATAGCCTTACTGGCTTTTACTGGGGACAGAAACAGTGCTGTCAGAAGATGGGAACCTCTGATCAGAAGGGGGTAGTGTTGACAGAATGGGGTAGGGCATGGAGTTTTGGAGGTTTCATAATATCTTTGTATGTTGTTATACAATAATTACTGATTATGGATATGTGACTATTGAATAGAGAGATGGTTCAGTATTTTATATATGTTACAGGCTAATTACAAAATGTTAAAGTTGTCCATGTATTATAGATAGATCCAGTCTCATGGGAAATATAAACTAAAGTTTTAAAGATATATGTTCATATTCTAAAAATGCTTTAAATTCTGTGTTGTCATAATGAGTCCTAGATATATTTATTCTAGTATTACCAAAGTGTAATCTACATCCCACATTTAAAACAATCAACTTTTTTATTTTCTTTTTTTATTGATTTTTATTGAGCTCTACATTTTTCTCTGCTTCCCTCCCTGCCTCTCCCCTCCCCTTCAACCTTCACCCGAGGTCCCCATACTCCCAATTTACTCAGGAAATCTTGTCTTTTTCTACTTTCCATGTAGATTAGATCTGTGTATGTCTCTATTAGAGTCCTCATTGTTGTCTAGGTTCTCTGGGATTGTGATTTGTGGACTGATTTTCTTTGCTTTATGATTAAAAACCACTTCTGAGTGAATACATATGATAATGGTCTTTCTGGGTCTGGGTTACCTCACACAAAATGATGTTTTCTAACAGGAGACCTTTTCCTAAATATAACCCCAGCAGCAACAATTAATAAATGGGACCTCCTGAAACTGAAAGGTTCTATAAAGCAAAGGACGCGGTCAACAAGACAAAATGACAGCCTACAGAATGGGAAAAGATCTTCACCAACCCCACATCAATCAGAGGTCTGATCTCCAAAATATACAAAGAACTCAAGACATTGGTGATAAAAAGAACAAATAATCCAATAAATATGGAATACAAACCTAAACAGAGAACTCTCAACAGAGAAATATAAAATTGCTGAAAGATATTTAAGGAAATGCTCAACATCCTTAGTCATCAGAGAAATGCAAATCAAAGCAACACTGAGAATCCATCTTACACATATAAAAAAAAAACACTGATGACAACTTATGTTGGAGAGTTTATGGAGTAAATGGAACATTCCTGCATTGCTTGTGGGAGTGTAAGCTGGTACAGCCCTTTTGAATATCAGTGTGGCTATTTCTCAGAAAATTAATAAAGAACCTTTCTCAAAACCCAGTACTTCCACTTTTGGGTATATATCGAAAGGATGCTCAACCATGCCACAAGGACATGTGCTCAACTATGTTCATAGCAGCATTGTTTGTCATAGCCAGAACCTGGAAACAACCTAAATGCCTCTTGATCGAGAAATGGGTAAGGAAATGTGGTACATTTACACAATGGAGTACTACATAGCAGAAAAAAATAACGACATCTTGAAATTTGCTGGCAAATGGATGGAGCTAAAACAACTGATTTCTAATCAGAACATTAAAAGTGAACTCCAGAGACAAACCCTGAGGCTCTTGAGAAAAACTCCAAGACTTATACTTGGGGTTCTGTATTTTCAATATGTTACCATTATTCATGTATGATTCTTCTTTCTATATTGGATTTCATTATAACACTGCTTTCTGGATAACTATTCAGAATGACTATCTACCTGGTTGTTATTATTAACAACACATCTTTCCTAGCTACAACACAAGATATTCAAGCCTCTTGATATAATTGACATCAAAATAGAATACCCATAAAATTATGCTTTTACTGTGTTGTTTGGTAAACAGTCAGGCTTCTGACAAGATGACTCTCTATGTCCTTTTTCTCAGAGGGTTGCTTCATATATTGTTAACCCTATGTTTAGCTTCTGTAGTTCGTAAAATGCCATTGCTAATGTTCAACAGGGCAATGATGCCTGCATGTCAGTTAGTGCATGCTTACATTTGGAGATCTTTGCATCTACTCTTAGTAATTCATTCTTTTGTATGGAAACACAGACTTGTATTGAAGCAAAATAATAAAAAAAAAATGAAAGAAGAATTAGAAATTCAATGGAAGTAAAATAATGTTAGTTACTTTTATTTTCATGTTTGGAAAGAAAATGTTTAAATAGCTTCTGCCATGATCCAAGGCCTCACAACATCCTCACTCCCAGTGATCACAAAGGCCAGGCAGCTTTTGTAACACTCTTCATATCCAGGAGTGTGATAATTACTCTCCACTTACACACACACACACACACACACACACACACACACGCACACACACACACACACACACACACCTTTCAAATTCATCTTATATTTGTTTGTAATTTAGTGGAAATTTAAAGCAACACCAAGAAGCAGGTATCACTGTTTGCCTTATTTCAGAAGAAAACTTTAAGTCTCCTTAGTAGCTGTTGTTCACACGCTACCTTAGTTCTGGATAAATACGACACCTTTGCTCCTTTACATCCACATATTTAATCATGTGCTTGTAGTACACAAATATCAAAGCCTGGCTTGTATATGGCATAAAACTGGAGAAGAATCTCTCCATGGTAAAGTCCGGATGTGAAAGACAGACACAAATGAACACAGACAAGAGGAAAGATTTGGGGAAGCCAAGAGGAAACTGCAGGCTTAACATATGACTATAAAAAAAAAGTAAATACCAACCAAGTACCTGTGTGAATATGACTGTCTTCTATATTTTACTAATATTATCTTGTCAATTCAAAATAATTGAACAACTTTCGGTTGTTTCTAGTTAAACAAACTCAAGAAGTGAGGGCAATTTTCCCACTATGACAAAGTCAACGACAACACTGGAAGTGTGGAACCTTAACTCTGCTTCCAAACATCTCCCCCCACGCACAGATTGCGAGCTTTGCCGTTCTCTGACCCAGATTTGTTGAAGCTGTTTACCTTAATGAAATCCTGGTGTGAACACTGACTGCTTTGCCACTGATTCTGAATATCACATATTATGTGAACAGTTCACCTGGCTGCTACTCAGAAACAAACAGAGCTGTGCTTGTTTGAAATCCCCTTTTCTCAACGGAAGTCACTTTGAGAAAAACACTAGCCAGAATGGGGATTTCTCTGCTGCCTGAGTTTCTCCAATCTGCCTGCAAACTCATCTCAGCAAAGCCATGCCAATCAATTAGGACTTCATAGATTTGATGTCATTTCCACAGTAAATGTGTCAATGGTAAATAAAAGCCTATTAAATCCAGTTTGTGGCATTTGATACATTGATTTCAGAAGAGACAGAAGTGACAGGCTGCATGTTAACCCTTAGGTTACACATCTATCCATCCAAAGAAGGTTAAGTTATCTAGTTCAGTGGCAAATATACATACTAGATAAATTATTCTATGTGAAAACTGCAAAAAAAAAAGGAGAAAAGCAGTTCAGAGGGGTTTTCAGAAAATAAATTTCATTAATAGCATTCAATGAGTAATTGTTATGCTGAGGAAGAATCTAAACACATTAACTTTGTCACTCATTCAAAAATTCCAAACCCTCCAATAGCTTTCCATCACCCTCAAAATAAATGTAAAATGTAGCTTAAATTCTTCAAAAATCTAACAGTCTTTCCCTATGGTTGTCTGTCTGTCATAATTTCCTTCTGTTAATTCTCCATTTTTAGGTTCTACCCAGCATCAGATCCTTTAATATATTTTGAAGGCTCTGATTGTGAATCTCTTTGTTCTCAACCTTTAACCAAAGTTCTTGCAGTTATCAGGATGGAGCATCCTTTCAACCTGGGCCAAAGATCTATTTATCCTTGCAAAGCGGTCGTCCTTACTCCCCTCATCCTTCTTCTCTCCATCTGTCATTTTTAACTTCTTTCCTGCTTAACTAGTCCCCAAACACTTATCAGTGATTGTGTATAACATATATACACATATATCAATTTATGCATAGAAATATTCTATCATTCCATATTAGGTGATACACATAGAAAAGTTTTGCTTTCTTTTTAGTTTTGTATGTGTGTGTGTGTGTGTGTGTGTGTGTGTGTGTGTGTGTGTGTTTGAAACTGTGTCTGAATACCACAGAAGCATTTATAAGACCTGAGAAGTACTAGGGAAATATTAACTCAGTAAGTTGGTAAAGGAATAGGAGACTAGATGAATAAATTCATGGGTATAAGAATTTATGGTCATACAAACTCAAGTAATCAAGGGCAACATTGGTATTTGAAAAATAGTAATGAACATCACCGGACACAGGGATAGGCGGTATGAAATGGGGGCATGTTAGATAGAATGTAAATTCTTGAACACTTAAATGAAAAGCTAAGATATCAACTAAAACTGTTAAAACAATTCTTCAGACATTGACAAGGCTGAGAATGATTTTGTTTTGTAACCGGGTAGTTAGTTAATTGCATGAGATAAGAACTGACCAGCTGCTGAAGACAGGTGGGAAAGATGTGTATCAACTTGGTTAATGGGCGAAAGACTGAAAACCATTATAAAAGTGGCCGAGAAGAGAAACAAAATTAGTTTTGCGGGGACCATCTTCTGCTATGATGATGTAGTTTTTTGGGATATCATTGTGGAGTGTTGGAAGAGTTTTACTGGGTCTACAGGAGACACAACAATTACATGTGACTTTGACCAGACGTTCTTGCAAATAAGAGCAAGCATCATTCTTCCATAGCCTTACTTAGCCTTACTTATCATAGCAGGTTGGCACTTCCTGACGCCACAATTCCTCTCCCAGTATTATATATCTTTATTGTCTGCTTCATTTTCCTCTTTGCTGAATTCCAAGGAAGTGGAGAGGAAAAGTAGTTTCACAGTTTCTTGCACCACATGTCTGTCTTCTTGTTGGGACCAGAGGACTCCCTGAGTGAATGTGTGCTGTTGGCATGAACACAGCCACATAAGGACCTCAAGGCCTCAGATCCAAGGGAATAGCAAAGCCTTTCTCCAATCAGGTCCTGGAAAATAGCAAAGCCTTGCTCTGGCTAATGTGTGGATGTTGACAGCATGCTCAGAAAATGTCAACTATGATTTCTTCCTTCAGGATGTTTACAGGCTGAGAGAGCTTCCCTACACAGACTCACTACTGAGGTTAGCTAAAGCAGCTTTCCTCTTGGATCTAATGCAAGAAACCTGCCTTCTTTATTCAGATGTTTGAAATAAATGCACGTGGTGTGGGGGTAATATTGGTGCTGCTCCATTAGAACACCCTGCATACCTGGTCCCAGTTCTTCTGTACACGTGTCTGTCAGTTCTTCCTTCTCTACTGCCCCACTTAGGTCACTCCCTAAGCCAAACAGACGGCAGCATTCTCTAAGTTCTTCACTACTAGATGCAGTGCTATAGCGGCTATGGCTTCATATAATTTGGTTGCTTATAGCTTACATGATCTCAAAAATGCACAAATATGCTTATTTTCACATGCAGTGAAACAGGAAAATGCAAGATTTCAGTTAAAGAAGCTTAACTTTCAAAAGTTATGAATGAATGATCATAAACCCATTTTAAATATTGTTAGTTTACATTTATCTGACTGTTATTTAGATTAACTCCCAGTATGACCTCAAGCATAAACAAAACATTTCCCATAAGTAAGCAGTTCTATGCTTCTACTTTAAACTAAAAGTTAGGTTTTTTTCTACAAAGTTGTGTACAAATTTAAAGCAATTAATTTTTCTTTGAGTCCAATGAAGGCTGATTCCAGAGCATCACTAAAAATTACTGAACTACTAGAGTTTATTTTGCGCTTTTTATAACTTTGGTTTTGATCTAAAATAGGAGGTAATGCCTCCAAGAAAAGAAGTCGTTATTGTACTTAGTCATTTAGCCTGCGTTTTCCTCTTTACTCCTGCAAAACTGTTACAAATACAATGTTATTTCCAATAGGAACACTATGCTATCTACTATATAAAATCTATTTCTGTCTATCTTTCACCCATTGTATGTTAGAGAGAGAGAGAGTGTGTGTGTGTTGTGTTCTCAGTTTTCTAAGAATAAGCTCTTAGACTTGTCTGTAGGTGCCTTGGGGGCAGGCTTTATCTATGTTTTTCATTCTTTTCTCTATTCCTATGATATTGTTCTCCATAAAATTCAAGATAAGTGTCAAAATTTGACCAAGCAGTCATAATTTTACAAATGAAGAACTTGAATTGAGTATTAATTTAAATTACAAAAGACCAACGAAGTTATACTATGATTGAAGATGAACATCTGAAGACAAACATAGTGTTCTCTAATTGGTACATCAGACACTTGCAGAAAGATTACAGATCCTAGGGGACCTCTCCTGGATGTTTTATACACTCATATCTATGTGCAAACGTCTTCTTTTTGAAAATTCAAAACAAGAACTTTTCTTCATTTCTGTATGGCAAGTTTAATTTTACAGAAGAGTCAGTGGGGAGTTTCTTACAGCAGTTTTTATAACTGGAGTTTTAAAATAGCATTGCAAAACTCTAGGGATTTATTCATTTACTTGCCCATTCATTCTCTGTGTAAACAATGTATTCCTGCCATGGGGTGAAATGCAGGGTGAGGGCTGTAATGGACTTGAAGGTAAGTAGAACAGTCTGTGTGCTATAACGTCTTGAAAAAGTGAGAGATTATCAATAGACATAATCTGAGTTAGGGAGTGTTAAGAGTGTAAGATATACATCATAGTGTGCATGGGGGACAAAGGAGATTAAAGTCGGAGCTGTGTGGGCCCAGGTTTTATTAAAGGTTGATAGTTGGACATTTCTTCTGTCTCTCAAACACAGCAAAGTAAGCCCTTCCCTATGTTCCTACTTCCTTTCTGTGTCTTATTTGTCCCTTAACTTTGCCAACACCTATATCGATGAATTTCGTTTCATTTAAGCAGTCTTATTTGAACCTATTGTGAAGCATGCTTTGTCTGTGATGTTCTGGATATTATTTCCTAGTACAGGAACCTCACAAATAACAGTAGCACTGTCACAGTAGGAGGGCCATTCTTAAGGAGAGCACAGCTTAGTGTAGGCAAATATGACTTGCTCTTGTAGATGCAGATTCAATAATGTTAGACGTGGGGTCTATCTGCTCCACCCCCATAACCCACATACATAATGCAGCAACTAGAATGGAAATATTTACTATGAATATATATATATAACATAACTTACTTTTATTTTATTAAGGCATTTTTGGCTTTCTATTTTTATTTGTAATATTTTTATTTGAAAGTTTTACACATTTATAAAACATACACTTTATGTTCAAGGGTATCATACTGATTTATCCATTTTAATCTTTCTTAGAAATACTTTATGTTTTAATTTTTATCATTTGAGGTTAATATGCTATTTTTAGTTTTTCAGCTAAACAACCTTTAACAACACAAAGGTATCTGCATGCAAATGGAATTTTCAATAATGAAATGTAGAATTATAGGAAAGAAATACATATGCAATGGAAAAGATAGAACAAAAATTAAGAATCAGGAAGAATTAGAGCATGGCACTATATCATATTGTTAAAGTAAAAAAACATTATAATTGTTATTTTCTACATTTGTTGGCTGTAAAGGAAGACAGACACTTTTCACATAACTTCTTCTAAATCATGCTAAGAATAAGAAACTTAAATATCACTGCTTATAAAAATAAATTCACACACCACTAAAATGCAGGATGTATATAATTTCTAGCTATAGGGCCAAAGACAATTTATAAAGAAGGATTTGAAGGAAAATTGAACATCATAAATAACCAACTCCATTTTCCTATGTTCATTTCTTCATATCATATTCTGTCATTTGTCACACCTACATTTGAAATTCCAGTATTAAAATAAACAGCAGAGAGATATTAGCCTGGTAGTTGAATAAGGTGAGGAAAGGGGTTAGTCACTTAGACTTAGAAAACATATATCTATATTATGACAAGAAATAAAGGGAAAACACTTTTGTGCTAGATAACAACAAAGAAGAAGAAGAAAAGAAAAGGAGAAGGAAAGAAGAGGATGAGGAGAAAGATAAATTATGATGATTTGAATGGACAAAGTAGATAGTTCATAGGTAAAATCACTTTAAGCCAAACCCTGAGTTAAATTCATCAGAACCCACATGATATAAGAAAAGCACCTAGTCCAAATTGTCCTCTGAGCAGCAATTGGGTGCCCATGTGTATGCATGGGCATATAAATAAATTAGCAAGTGACACAACACTGTAAGTTTCCCAAATGAAAGCAGAGGGCAATCCCATACAGCAGACTCACTGGTAGGCCATGACACTACCAGGCAGGTATCTATCTCAACACAATGAAATTTGATAGTTGTCTAAGAGTTAGAGATCACACTGTAAGATGATGATAATACGGAGAACTTGGTCTTTCTTATTTTACAGACTGTTTTCTAGATTTCTATATGACGTTCACTTAGTAAAAGCAAGAAGTACCACTCCGTGTTCAAAAAAACAAATCAAACAAAAAACAAACTACCATTTTTAGGAGTTGCAATGTGGTGGAAAAGCACCTCTCATAAATATCCATAACCTTCTCGATGTTGTGCAAATTAAGCTGTCAATACCACTTCGGAGTAAAGAAGCAGGATATGGTGAGGATCCCAGTGTTTGGGTTTTACTATTAGGTGAATTTCATCCACAGGTGAGAGAAGATGCTCAGAAAGGCTGAAATGCTCCCCGCATCACTCAACAGGAGAAGCGGGAATACCCCAGTGACTATTTCAACACCATTCTTTAAGCAGAAGGTAATGAAAGCTCATAACCCCGTATCATGGTTTCTGTTCTGCTATATCAGCTTATCACAAATTTCTCCAGCTCTCTCTCCCCTGGTACTAAAGAAATTAAGATACTACAATGTTCAACAAGTCTTATCTTTCATGAAGTCTCACTTTGACTTACTAAAGAGTATCTTTTCTCTTAAGCTGTCAGCAAAATATAAGTAAAATAAATTGATCTCACAGTCATAAAAATTTCCCATTAGTCCATTAGCTAAAATACATTCTAAGAGACAGTTAAATCAGAAGTATGTTTGAAGGAGCAAATACACTTTAAAAATTTAGCTTGAAGGATTAATTTTAATGATAATTACATTTTCATTATAGATAATAAAGTAATTAACATTCTTGAGTCATAATAAAAATGATAAGCATTATACTTTAAATACTTGTTGTAAAGTAATTATTGGTCTCTGGTATTTTCTATTAATTCTCTGATTTATAAAAAATGATCAAGATTTTGTTCGAATCAAGCATTTTTCTTTACAGACAACAGAAGAAAATAATAACATAGTGCCTCTAAAAACTATTGAGTGTTCAGAATTATCTTTAGACATTCTTGTGAAGAAATGGTAGGACAGAACTGTTAAAATTCATATGTGAATGTCCCAACTCCTAGGGATTAGGAAGGCGACTATGTTTGGAGACCCGAAATTTATAGAGATAGATTGTGGTGAGATAGAGGTGACATCATCTGAGCTGACTGATGGCCTCGTGGGAAAGAGAGAACGGGACACAAGGAAGACGCCAGGGGAACTTGTGCATGAAACAAGTGGGAACATGGCCATCTATAAACAAGGAGAGTCGTCTCAAGGAAACCAATCCAGAGAGGCTGAGCACGGGTTTTTCATTCTCCAGATGGGAAAGAAGAAATACCTGTTGTCAAAGTCACTCAGTATGGTGTTGTGCTATGGAAGTACTCAAAAGCTAATATTCTTATTATTTATCAGTTAGCTATTTTTCAAATAATAGGGGGTAAGTGTGATCATCTGGTTAACTTTGAGGAACTAGATTCTTGAGAATCTAATTTTAATGATTAATTTAATTTTTGATGTTCCAAGTAAAAAATACACAATAATTAACCAGATAAAAAGGCATACAACTCAGTTAACTTTAGTATCAATATCTGAAACTGAAGAAGTGAAGTTTCACACTGAAATTGATTCTTTCATTATTAATATATGGTCACGTACCTATCTACCCCAAAATAAATAATCCATGACAGAGTTAAAACTAGAAAATCTATTAGATTTTTATCTTCTTTAATGACTTGTATTCATTGCCTGTATGCAGAGCAAAAGCCCATGTCTCTCTCTTTCTCTGTGCCTGTCTCTGTCTTTCTCTCTCTCTCTCACACACACATAAATAAATCATAAAAACAAAGAAAGAAAATGTAAGGAAGATATGAAATACAAAGGGGAGGAGAAAGGGATGAGGGAAGAGAGGAAGATAGCCAATGAAAGAGAGAAAAAGAGAAAGGGGAAAAGGAAGGAAGGAAGGAAGGAAGGAAGGAAGGAAGAAAGAAAGTAATAAAGACAGGGAGGAAGGAACAGAGAGAGAAAGAGACATAAAAGAGTGAGACAAGCATTTTGGCAGAGAAGTTTAATCTTTTAAAAATACTTTCCCCCCCCAAAAAATATTTAGTCATCAATTGTACAGAAATCATCTAGGCTAGGATTACCATATACGGTTGTAGAGAGCTGTGTGATGCCACACCTTAAAGGTGGTGCTGGTTTCTGCCTTCCACCTTCCTGATGATGAGTGCTCTCAGGTGTGAACAACTCCATATATGGCTAATGCTGAAGATCTGGCTTGCGTCCACGTTTCTGAACCTATCTGCATTTCCCACGTGGCTTGCTGGGTTTGGTTACCCAGAGGTTATTTAAGCTGAGGGCTGGCTTTCCTCGGGGCGAGAGGCATGAGAGGGTGAGAGGATTGTTCAAAGGTCCTGAATAAACCGCAGTTAGAAGAGTCCAGTGTTGCATCTTCCTTGCTGGCGAGGTGGGCGCGACATATGGTCATTTATTAAAGAGAAGAATATTTTTCTTTAAAAATATGGTTACTATACCAAAGTTACAGTAGCAGGGAAAATAAAGATACAAACTATGTAGAGGAATTAATGTAGGTATCAGAATTGTAGTACTTCTCAAATCTTCTAAATTAGTATATTTGCGAACTTTTCGATGGTTAATATTTCAACATGTTCTAAATTTAACAAATAAAGTTATTTGTTTGCATAAGGAGGAAATGCTCACCAGTGATTGCAGTACACTGTGTAAAACTCTGCTGTAGGGCGCAATTATTGCACGGACGGATTCTGAACAATGAGAAAGCGTCAGCGCACTTATTGCTGGTAACAGAATAGACATACAGAGGAAAGAGTAAACATCTTCTTCCATTGAATTAGACCAATATGTGTCTCAAAATTCTCAAATTATTCTCTTCATCATTGTACAATTCTTATCCTTTTTCTGTTGTGAGTAGATGTGGTGCACATACATGATCATGTAGACTCATGTACATGAGATATTGGTGCGTGCATGTAGCAATAAGAGTTGTCTCCATACCTTAATTTTGTCACAGGTTTAGTCACTGAGCTGAAGCCATTAATTCTGGTAGGTGGGCTGGACCGTGAATTTCAGAAATCCACCTGTTTTCCTATCTAGCCTGGGGATATAGCTAAGATTTGCCATGTCTGTCCTTGTTTTGGGTACTGAGCATCCAAACTTGGGCCCTACCATTTGTATGGCATCAAGTACAATTTTCATCAATACAATATTTGAACTTAAAAATGAACTTGAATTTTCGAGACAAGAGAAAGCAATTTGCTTATATATTCTTTATTTAAGATACACTCATAATAGTTTTGTAAAATAAAACTCATTTTTTTTTTTGCCTACTACTCTATGCGGAACTACGGTGGACAGTAGAAGACTGTGGGTCTCTCTGCAGGCCGGCGCGGGAAGATGGTAACAGAACTACTTGCGCTGCTGGGCCAGGAATCGAACTCGGGTACTTGGGCAGAGCGTTAGGGTGCTCTGCCCCCTGAGCCATCTCTCTGGCTGGAATAAAACTCATTTTATATTTTAAAATGGACATTACCACAGAGAGCATTGAATCCTTAATACAGCTGAGAGGTTATCTCTGCTGACTGTGATCAGACGATCTTTCTGGTTACAACAGTACAGGTTATCTTATGAATAGTAAGATGAATAGTCTCAGACTGCAGGAGAATATACATGTACAGGTTGTTTCCCCTCTGTATAATGACATCACTTCTCCTACCTGTGGTGCTTCTACGGAACTAGAATGAAAGAGCCTCACAAACTGGCTTTATGAAAAGAGTAAGTTTCAGCTTCCTTTCAAATAAACTTCTGTTTGAAATTAGAAATGTTACCAACTTCTGCAATTAGATTAACACATGTGGGCATAT
Source organism: Myodes glareolus (assembly GCF_982192425.1). Classification (NCBI taxonomy): domain Eukaryota; kingdom Metazoa; phylum Chordata; class Mammalia; order Rodentia; family Cricetidae; genus Myodes; species Myodes glareolus. The sequence goes on from NC_142049.1 coordinate 5,913,614, forward strand.
CTTAATGTGATATATGTTGATATATCATGTCTTATTACTAAGTAAAAGGGCCCCTGCTTGGTAGTGAAGATATATTATAGGTGCCACATTGGGAAAGAGTTGATGAACAGCAGAGAGACAAGGCAATTCAGAAACTTGCAAGTAAATCTGCAGGTGATCCTGGATTAGGAGAAGTAGTGAGATTTATCTGGGAAAGGATTGTAAAGAAAATTATAGTCATTACAAGCTTGGGAAAGAACAAAGGCAATATAAGTTTCAGAACTACCTAACTGGAACTTAGTGAGAACCACAGGTCATAAGACGTGACTTCCAGGAGAAAAAAATCAAGAGAATCAAATAAGACAGACATTCTTTATACCGTGGAGAACTATGCTCTTCTTCACACATGTTTGCAAGGCCTGTCTGGGAACATTTCTTGCTTGAACATGGTATTGCAATCCTGTAAAACTGTATGGTGTGTGTGTAAACAAAGAATGTTTTGTGTGTATGTATGTTCATGTGTATGAGTGTGTGTGTTTGTGTGTTCACATTCATAGATAATTAACCAATGTTTTTCAATCTTTGCCATCCCCATGAAGAAAGAGAAAGGTTAGTTGTCATAAGAAGTGATTTAATGAGTTATACAATTTCTTGATAAAGGGGCTTCCATTTCCTCATTATTTTTATTCAGAAAACACAACAGGTATAGGGATTTTCTGAGCAGCAAACCATAGTTGTGAGAAGTAGAGTTAATATGTCCTTAGTGAATTCTAGAGTAATGGTATGTTACCTGCTATTAGGGCTCAAGGAAAGAAAAAAAATTGCAACTTTTATTAATTTTCATAGAAAGACTACATATTCACATATAACAAATTTATATGATATGCACACTGTTTATAAAACAGATTTATTATATAATATATAAATAGCATATATATTTATAAAATAACGCAATAGATAGATAGATAGATAGATAGATAGATAGATAGATAGATAGATAGATAGATAGAGATAGAGAGAGAATGGAGAGAGATTTTGTGTGGGTGTTATCTTCCTATGATGTGACAACAGCCTGTAATCTGGCCCCCTCTGAACTGTTGACTCTCTTTGACTTCAGTAACCCAAGACAGGAAGATGACTTAACTTTTGAAATCAATATATCAGGAAGTTTTCACAACTTCAAGAAGTCACTATGCAATACCAACCCTTGACTGTGGACTTAAAACTTCCGGGAAGCAGCTCTCCTCCTGCACAGGGAGCACATTCAGGTTTAAAACTCAGATCTCTCACTCTCCTTATTAGCAGTTGCATTAATAATTCTATACACATCTTAGAAATCCACATTCGTTGCTTATAGATCCACCTTATATCTGTATTTGTTACTCTTCTTGATTCTTCCCTCCTACTTCCTTGGATGTCTTCCCTAGTAAACAATTGAGTCTAAACATTTGATTGAGTTGCTTCTGGAAAAATTCATACTAGGACTGTGAAAATTATTTTAAACTATCTTGCCTTTTTAAGAAAGGAAAAGAATTGGTATAATTCAAAATGTCAGCATGACCCAGCTGGTGCTTGCCTTGAAAGACAACTCCACAGACACAATTTTCTATGTATTTTAATCAAATTAAAAAAGAGAATAAAAGATGAATGGTAGAATCTTTCAACCTTGTCTCTAACATATTTTCAATCACTTTTCTACTTTGGTAGTAAATGATTCAAGAAATAAAGAGTGTTGCTTTGAACCTTAGAAGAATGTGCCACTTGGGTCTGACTAGGATGTACTACGTAGTTCTCTTAGGTGGGATAAAATTGAAAAAAGATATTGTATATCAAGAATGCATTGTTCTTTCAGTGGATATAAGTGTTGATTGGGGTATTGGTTTCAAATTTATCTGCCTTGGGTAGACATTTTCATAATGGAGAATATATTTTGCCTAAGGATTTGTTTATTTTATGTAAAATAAATAGAGTGGTAAAAAACTATATGCAAATAGACGTCTGTAAAACTCGAGATTATTAAACATGACAGCACATTCTTCAACTTGGCTTAGTCCAGTGCAATAAATGAGATTGGACTCCCTACTTTATAATGAAGCATATCACTAAGAATTAAAGATTTCATTATGTATAGAAACCAGATGCTATATTCAAACCTTACACCCCTAAGAATATAAATTTTATGAAAGATGATTTTAAGGATGATATTCTTATTCCAAGCTTTAGAACCCAGAGGGTTGTTAAGTCTCTAGAAAAGTCACTGGCATCGCTGATGTACTCAGGAGTTTTAGAGGACTCAGGCATGACACACAAGCAGAGTCAGTAGATCAGTGGTAAGCCAGATAGGTAAAGTTGGGGATGAAACCAGGAATTGGAAGGAGTAGTGTGGAGGTAAGTATCTGTGAGCATTTTCCTTGGTAGTGTGATGACCTATGTTTGAATCACCACAACTCAGGTAAAACAGTGAAGTAGTATATGCCTGCTACCCTAATGCCCTTTTGGTAAAACAGGAGGTAGGGGAAGGAGAATCCTTTCAAGGTGGTGTGTCTTCTAACCTGGTATTTCTAGTGACAAAGAACCAAGAAATCCTACTCAAACAATATTAAAGGCAAGGACTAACATATCCAAAGCCAGGGCATGTATCATAGAAACGTGTGTGTGTGTGTGTGTGTGTGTGTGTGTGTGTGTGTGTGTGTGTGTGTGCATGATGCATGTATACACAAAATAAAACCATGAACAAATATTCACAGGAGAAAGTAACATAAGAAAAGAGTAAAATGTGACAGTGTGAAGCGTTGTCCCATCTGAAATCAAGGACGGGTTTAAGTTGTTGTAAAATAAAACCTAATACCTGTAAACTGTTCATAAGAATTAAACAGGAACAGTCAGAATGCTAAGATCAAAACACAAGTGACAGCTCATTCTGGGAGGATGTGGAGCAAGAGAAACATTCCTTCCTTCTTTGATTGTGGAAATACAATCTTGTACAGCCACTTTGGAAATGAATATTGTGGGTTTCTCAGAAAGCTGGGAATCAGTCTGCCTCAAGACCCATCTATAACACTCTTGGACATATACCCAAAAGATGTTCAATAATATCACACGGACACTTGTTCAACTATGTTCATAGTAGCTTTATTTGTGATGGCCAGAAACTGAAGACAAGCTAGATGTCCCTCAACTGAAGAATAAATAAAGAAAACACGATGCATTTATACAATGGAGCATTACACAGTTTTAGAAACAATGACATCATGAAAATCTCAGGCAAATGGCTAGAACTCGAAAAGATCATCCTGAGTGAGGCAACCAAGACCCAGAAAGAAAAACTTGGAATGTATTCACTCATAAGTGGATATTAACCTTAAAGTAAAAGATAACCATGCTTACCCACGGACCCAGAGAGATTGGGTAACAAGGAGGGCTCAAGAGGGAACAATCAGATCTCCATGGGAAGGCAAACTAGAACATATTTCATGAGTAGATGGGGGCAGGTGGGAATGGGAACAGGAGGAATCAGGTGTGGTGGAGGGGCAGAGTACAGGAGCAATGACTTAAAAGGGGGCATTTGGGGAGGGGGAGAAACCTAGTGCAAGGGGAACTCCAATGAATCTATAAGGGTGGCGCTTGCTAAGATTCCGAGTAATGGGGGATACAGAGCCTGAACTGCTACCAGACAGGACTTCAAGTGGAGGAATTGGGACTCCAATCCAGCCACATAACCTTCAACCTATAATTTGTCCAGCCTACAAGATATGCTGGGTAAAGGTGGCATAGAAATTGTGGACTTGTCAACCAATGGCTAGTACAGTCTGCGACCCATGCCACAAGAATGAGTCCAGCACTGTCATTGTCTGAACCACCAGAACCTACAGGGCGGAGGGCCCAGAGACCTGGGATAGAACTAAATATAATATGACAGGCAAAAAAGTCATTATAATAATACCTACTGATATTCTGTCATGCTCATACATTGGTGCCTAGCCTAATTGTCATCAGAGAGGCTTCATGAAAGAGATGCAGACTTGCAGTCAGAAATAGGCAGAGTTTGAGGAATCCTGCAGAAGAGGTGGAGGAAGGATGGTAGGAGCCAGGGGATCAAGAACAACACATGAAAATCCACAGATTCAACTACATGAACTCAAAGAAACTGAACAAACAACCATGGAGCCTGCATGGAACTAACCTAGACCCTCTGCATATATGTTAAACTTGAGTGCCCTGGTCTTCTTATGGGACTCCTACTGGGAGCAGGTGTTTTCTCTTACTATTTTGCTGACATTTGGAATCCTACTCTTTATATTGGGTTGCCTTGCCCATCCTTAATAAGAGGAATTGTGTCTAGCCTCACTCCAACTTGATATGCTTGGTTGATATACCTGGGAGGCCTAATAAATCCTTAAGACATAAGAATTCAATCTACTAAAAATAAGTATAGTATTTTAAAAATATTACAATCAAATATTTATATAAGCTTTATTCACCCTTGCCAAAAATTGGAAATAGTTGATCATATGTAAATTTATTTATTTGGACTTATTTGTAATTGGATACACTCATTCTAAGACCCTCAAAGTTATTTTAAAATATTTTGCATTACAGTAATGGCATACCTTAATAAAATTTAAAGTCTTATTGAATAATGAATATATTATTCTATCCATGAAATACAAGTTAGCAATAAAAATAAGTACAAAGGAAGAAAAGAAAGAAAGATATTTATGAAAAATACAGGTATGTTCAGTAGTGAAAGAAGCCAATTGAGAAATGCTACCTATTTGTTGACATGTCCTCTGTTATATGCCATTGTAGGACAGACAACAGTGTGCCTGTGGAGAATGTAGGCCACTGACGTGGGGTGAGGCTGAAGTGAGATACAATAAGCCAGGAAAGCGCAGGGCAGTTGGAACATCAGCGCTATTCTACACGATACTCGCTGTCCATGTTTAAATGGCTGACATTTACTAAGTATACTCTGATGAAAGTTTATTACTGAAATGATGACAAAGCACTAGCAAAGATAGACTTGTTAATCAAATACTCTGCTAATTCTCTATGATTTATTCACAAGTATTTGTAATATTATATTGCAGAGATTTCCCAAGCCAGCAACTATAATTTTGTGATTTATTATGGGTTGGGTGCGCTCTGTTTTATCAGAAATTTTAACGGCAATAAGACCTGAAAACAGGTAGACAGCGCCAGTGAGCATGCAGCTGTGCAGATAGTTTGATGACAGTGAATCTCCCTCTATCAATGTGTTTCTGTGTCTTGAGGGATTTATGTTGAATCATTTTATATTCATTCATGAAACACTAGAAATGATTTATATAGTATTTATAAGTACCCAAAGCTACTATGCCTGACCAGTGCTATAGAGGTTCACCACTGTGTAATCAAATGACATAAAATACCATTAAATCAAAATCTGAAATAAGTAGGAATGATACAGAGAGTCCCGGGACAACGAACATAGAATTGAAATAAGAGTCCTACTATCTCAACATTACTGCCATTTAAGCTTGGTTGATCAATTTCATTTTTTATCTATAACTGAGTACTTTAAAAAGTGTTTTGAACAAATTTACTACTGGATGTCATCATGTAGAAGAATACAAATAGATCCGTATTTATTGTCATGCACAAAACTCAAATTTATTTCTTTATTTTAAAATTTAAACAATAACTGACTTAATACTAAGTGAATATATTCATGTTTAGAACCTTTAGAACTTAACTTTCTGGATCTGCTCATAATTGTCTCCTTTCCCTAATCACCTCCTTTTTCTGAGTTACTTTCAGTAAGGACATGTGTTTCACATGGAAATATCAACAATATTTTATGAAAAAGATGTGAATATATTTTCCAAGAAATTATAGTCTGTCAGTAGTTATTTTTATATTATACCATATAATATGTATAAATGTATAATATACTTGCAATCATTAACTATCTCTCATATATCTTCTATTTATCTAGTTATCCAGATACTTATTCTCTCTCTACCATCTGTTCTTTCTCTTCCATCCTCTCATTCTCTTTCTTTCTTCTTATCTATTTATGTTTTACCAGAAGAGAGAATAGATAAGGCGATGCAGTGTGGTTCATGATGCTCTAAGACTGGTCTATATATTTCTCCTCTTAGTGAGAAACTCACATGCAAATTACTTACTCTTTTCTTTGTAAAAGACAGACAAGATTTGGAAGACTCTCTCAAAATATATTACTTGGGAATTGGCGATTAAAAAGTAAAAGTACTATATAGGTATATAAATGTTATTCATACATTAGTAATTCAACAGAAAACTTTGACTCCTAAAAGACAGATATTAAACTTATTTTTATGAAAGAAAGATGGGTATATATAAATAAAAGAAAAAATAGCCACAAAGAAAAGGAGGAGGCACCAAACAAAAACACCTTCAAATATCACATTTGATATGCGACTTTAATTGTCCTTCAATATCTGACTGCCAGATTTTCATGTAAATGTTGTAATTTTTGTTATTCAAAATTACATACAGGCTGTGTGTGTGCATCTCTCTCTCTCTCTCTGTGTACATTTATGCATCAGTATGATGTACACTGGTGCTTTGATGCATGGGTGGAGGTCAGAAAAAAACATTGAGGGATGATCCTTGCTTTCATCCTTTTTAGAGACAGAGTATCTGGTTTACTACTGTCTTTACCAGGTTAACTGCCCCGTGAGCATGCATGAATTATCCTGACCTCACCTTCCATCTCATAATAGAACACTATGATTACAGATTCATAATACGTGCTGGACGTGGACATTAGGATTCAGCATAAATCCAAGCACTTACACAGCAAGCACGTTAGCCCCTGAGTCATCTCCTCCGTCCTAAAATGTTCCTTTGTAACAGCTTTCGTGCTTGGCTCAATGAGTCAATGTCACATCACCTGGATTCCAAATATACTTCCTTATGTTTTTCATTTTTCTTCTAAAACGATTTGATGCCATTTATAGCACCACCTTTTCTTCTGGTCATTTATTTTTCAGTTCGTGACAAGCTCTTGCTAAATCTGTAAATGAGCTCAGAGAATACCTTCCTTTAGCAGGACCTTTATCTTCTTTCCTGTGCTCTCGCGTCATGCTGGGATGGCTTGTGCCCTGTCTACACGCTATTTTTCTTCTCAAGCAAGCGCTGCAAGAGACTGAGGAACAATTTTAAAAGACAAAGTAGAATCACTTTTGATTTATTGGAAGCCTTTGAGTAAATTTAATCATCACAATATTTCCACGAGCAAATTCCTGTTGTCTCCCAGGTCCCACACTGGGTCTTTTAACCCTGTTAAAAGCTATGTCTCCCTGAAATTCTTATGTTGAAATCTGAGGCCCAGAATTTGCGAATGTGTTGGTATTTGAGGACGGCACTCGAAGGCAGCCTTGGTCTTAGTCTTTAACAGACTAAGTCACAAAAAAGCAGAAAGCACAGAAGGAGCACCATGGAAAGGAAGTGCGGAAAACAAAGTCTCTACAGTCCCCCGGGAGGAGCTCACAACAAACCAACCACACTGATGATTTCAGTGGGTACTTTGAGCCTCCAAAAATGTGAGGAAACCAACTTTTATTGCTTTTCAAACAGACTGTGGTACTTAGCTATGAACAGCTCAGGAGAATAATGGTTGTGCATCATTGGAAATCCTGTGGGAAACAAGTATCTATCACTGTCTCGGTTTTATAGCAAATGAGAATCTGGAGAGATGGTTCAGTGGTTGAGAGCATAGGTTGCTCTTCCAGGAGATCCAGGTGCCCTTCCCAGCATCTACATGGTGGATCATGACCCTCTGCAATTCCAGTTTCAGGGAACTTGATGCCTTCTCATAGCCTCTATGTGTCCAAGCCATGCATATGGTACACATCATACATGCAGGCAAAATACATAAAATAAATATTTTCTTTAAAAATTAGAGAAAATAAAAGTAAAGTTTATATATATATATATATATATGTATGTATTTGATAGTATGTCATTCAAAGCAGAAAGTTAAACATATGATCAATGTGATAAAATAAAAACAAGAAGTAAATAACCTGAACCAATCATCTTATTGTATAATTCTCCTGAATTTAGTATGTTTTTTTCCCAACATTATTTATTAAATTTATTTTGTCTGTTTTGTGCCAGGCATTACAATTTCTCCAGAAATACAGAAATAAATGAACATTGCTTCAGTCCCTATGGTGGCATTTGGTCTTTGAGAGAAGATGGCTCAGATGCCCTCAGATATATATTTATTTAACATATATATTTGCTTTATTGATCTCGTGACTTTTCCTAGCTGGCAGCTCCTAGGTTGACTCTTCTGAGGATTAGTTAGCCCCCACAAATATAAAGAGGACTCAGCCAAGACTTGAAAGCTGACAATAGTTTGTTTTGATGGAACAAGTGTCAGTCATATCATGATAACAAAGACCAACAGGTGCTGTTATTTAGTCCTGAGTTGGACAAAAAGACAGGGTACTACAGGCAGGGGCACTGGGGTAATCCCAGAACAACTCAAATTTTAATCCTGACTACACATTCTTGACCTGTTAATTCATGGAAAATGAACGTGGCTTCTAGCAAGCTACCTGTAAATATTGAAAACAGTGTCAATCTTAATTGTAAGGGTATTTTGTTTGTATTTTTAAAAAATAAAGCTTGCCTGAATATCAAAGTGTAGAGCTACACCACTGAAAGCCGCCAGTGGTGGCACACACCTGTAATCCCAGGACACGGGAGACAGAGGCAGATGGATCTCTGTGAGTTCAAGGTTACCCTGGTCTACACGATATTTATCCACTCTAAAAGAAAAACAGAGTTCACGCAAAAAATGATCCTAGCACTTTGAATTCCACGCCTTTAATCCCAGCGCTGCGGAGGTGGAGACTTGAGTGATATGGCTGGGTGGAGCAGAAGCTCAATGCAGTCCGAGCAGCAGGCACTCTGAGAACTAGATCACCCTTTGGTCTGCATATCGGTAGAGGTAAGAACTCTAGTGACTGGCTGCTCTCCTTCTCTGATCCTTCAGTTTTCACTCCGATAGCTGACTCCAAGTGTTTATTACTAAGAACAATTAGAATTAATGTTATACCTGATATAGATTCATTGGAAACTTTGACTTCTAGTTACCCATTTAGTTTTAATCTGAGCTAATATTAGTATCCTGTTCTTCCTCAGGACAAAATATCAAGGTAAATGAGGTAATTTATGCCACTGGGTTCTGAACTCTGTAGGAAAAAAATGCTAAAATAAATTTATAGTCACATTATATTTTCTTTAATAAATATTTGATTGGATGTGCATAGTATCACCATGATTTCTTAAGAGATTTATAAGTAGAGCCGAGAAAAGAATCTAAGCTTCAAACCATCAGAATCCCAGAAGATGGGTTAAGAACTGTAATAAATAACTTGACCCATTTCCGATTTTAAGGGCAGGAATAAAATTACCATTCATATGCAAGAAGACGTTTTCCCCATAGTATGTCTGAGCGAAATTACTATCAAGCCTCCTACTTATTTAGAAATACCTCTAAGTTGAATTAAGTGAGCATGAAAGAATCTCAGACACCTGCAAAATATACAACTATTAAGCTGTTCATGTTCCCATGTCCTTGGTAAATGACTTTGTAAAAATACCCAAGAAGCTGCATTGTGAATCAAGGAAAAGCTTTGGATTCAGAAAATGTGAAATTTATTATTTTCTTCTACTTATTATCCAAGCCAAACTACCTGACTTCTCTGTGCTGTTAGTCTGACCCCTTATGAGTTGGAATATTACTTGTTTAGCCTGATGATTTACTGTGAATAGTACTAAGTATTAAGCTGGCCATATTCCTCAGTGGATCGAAACATTGGCTGCACTTCCAGAGGAGCCAGGTTTGATTTCCAGCATGGTGGTTTCCAACCATCCACTCCTCGAGTTCCAGGGGATTGGACACCCTCTTCAGGCTTCAGTGGACCCAGGCCAGGCAAATGCTACACAGACGTATATGCAGCCAAAACTAGCCACATAAATAAAATTAAAACAAATAAAGACATAAATAGAACACATTGGGATCCAGTCACAAGCCGAACACTAGAAAGCAATTGCCAAATGTTATATATGGCTGTGACATAAAATGTGAATCAAACAGACACAGCAATCAAATAAATTTAAGGACATTAAAGATGCATTGAAAGTTATATAGGTCATCTACTTTTATCCGTGGTGGCTTCCTAAAGAATAGATACTAGCAATACTAGTGTTTTAAAATGAGGAACCTGGAAACCAGAGATGCTCTGGCTGAGCAGGTACAGCGGCTCTTTCACAAACTGCAGGCAAAGGACTCTGTCCTTGCTGTTCTTAATGAGTTGCCAAGCAAAATTTTTTTTTGAAAAGTAAACCATTTTACTCAATTTACAAATTTTAGTCATTTCTGTTAAAAAGTGGTGATGATGTTTGCTTATTTCTTACATATCAATGCAGCAGCCTATTTATAAGAACTTGTCTTCTTGGAGCTGGATCATAGAAACCACTAGCCCGGGGATAGAAATGATTTTTAAGACCTCAAAGACAGCAACTAGTTTTACATGTTTATTCTCCAATACAAATTTTCATTTGAATCATGTAATCTAGCTTCCAGATCTCCGTGAGGAGTTAGCAACCACCGCTAGCGTTGTATGCCCGGGAAATGCTGCATGGTACGTTAAAGGTCGTGGATAACGAGGACTCCCCAAATCAGTTGCGAATGAGAGGTCACCCACTTAGTGGCACTTCCTTTAGCTACTTTCCTCCATGTTACTTTGGTTTTCCGTCTCTCCCTGCCAGTGACTTGCATTTGACTTACCTTGTTTTAAATTTTTGGCTGCGTTTTCCAATCGGGTCATGTTCATGGATTGGTTTATTTTCTGCGAACTCTCAGAAGTTAATTTTTGGTTTGTGGGCTCGTCTGGGTGTTGTTTTTCTACATGTTCCTGCACTATAGGCTGAACTTAAATATACGGATGTGTCTGTGAGGCAGCCTTATTTTGTGTCTCGTGGAGTTTTCTATGGGCAACACGTTTCATAAATTCTAGGGTATATGTTTTGATTTTGTATTAGGACTGAAATGAGGATGCATCTTATATGGATGGCAGGAAGGGGCTTCATTGCTGCCTTTTGATGCTAAATGAATAGAGCAGCCATATGCACTGAGGCTCAGAGTTTCTTACTTTCAAGAAGATGTGTCCGTAAATTTGCATTTGATCTTACAGATTGGTAGCCTGACAGTGGGTCTCAGGTGTTGTGAGGGTTCTAGCGCCACCTACAGGACTCTGCAGCTCACATCATCCCTGCCTTTCCACCTGCTCAAAGCTTCCCAGGCAACTCACATGGGATGCTGCCACCAGGTCTGAGGTAGACATTCAGTGGCAGTCTCCTGTTCCATTCGCCTAAAAGCATTTGCTTTGTTTACCATCCCATGTGTTTCATTTCAGTGTCTATTGCAAGTGCTTTGAAAACCACAGTTACACTTTTAAAAATACGGCACCTTGAATATTATCCTCGCCTTTTAAGTTCCCTGTTTATTGTTATTCTCTTTTCTTTGAATCATTTCCATTATAAATAATGAGGTTATCAGTGTTCAATTCCCCTCCATACATACTACCATGCACACGCACATGCACACACACACATACACATACACACACACACACACACGGAGAGAAAAAGAGAGAGGGAGGATTCTTTAGCTCATAACTAAAGATGTGAATTGTCAGACCACAGTGACCACAGTGTTCCCCATCTGATTGACTCTCCTGAGGGCTTTGGTTCTAACTCCAGCAGAACAACATTTGACTTCCTACTTCCTGCCCTAAGAGTCTCTTCTCTGGCAGATATGAAACCTGTACCTAATGTTGGCTAATAGTATTCTACCAAGTGACACGGTTTTGAGGAAGTCTATGAAAATATTCTTTGAATTGGATTTTCAGTGTTGCTTTTTGCATTATTCCCATGAGGTTCAAGCAAAGAGCCATATGAAAAGAATTAAAACACACTCAGAAAGGACAGAGGCAAGATGGCTCCTTCCAGACGAAAAGTAACAAGGCAGGGCACAGATAAGAGACTCTCCACCGAGGCAGAGTCCTCTCAAGAGCGGAAGAGATTCTCCAACTGAAAAGCTCTTAAAATAAATCAGATAGCGAAAGGTCACCACTGACATAAAGGGAATCTATTCTAACACCATCTTTTAAAAAACATTCTTCAGACTTAATAAGAAACTACTTCAAACCTCTTAGTAACTAACTCAGTTTCAAGTGTAAATTAAAGAAAGAGTCAGAAACACTCTTCGGACATTGATAAGTTCTTAGTTTTGAATTTTATTAAGTCACTTCTTTAATGTGTAAAGAGTCTTGGGATTTTAATTTTATGTTTCAACTAATTTTTGAAAAGAGGTAAAAAGAAGACTCATAAACATTAGAGGAACATTTTGATACATGTTTTGATACAGGCATACACTGAGGAGTGCTTGAATACGGTAAAACATGAACTCTGAAAGTGTTTAGAGTTCAATTTTTGGTGCTTATTAATTGAAGACAATATTATACTTCAAAACTTTACATAATTTTAAGAATTTTAAATTAAAAAAATTTCTATAATTTCCCTTTGCCTTTTCTTCCTCCAAACCCTTCCATATATCCATTGAGAATATATATTTAGTATTTAGGCTTGTATGTATATATATATACATATATATATATATAATAAAAATTCAAGAAAAAGGGAACATTGTGTTTTGACCATACTCATTCAGCATCTTCTCCTCTCCTCTTTCCCCCCCAGTAGTCTCTTTCATTTTCCTAGTCTTTCTTCTGCTTTCATATTATATTTAAATATATATTATATATGTTATAATATATAAATATATTACAGATTTTTTCTTGTCTCAGGTCTTTAAGTAATTGATTCATATGTATTTCTCATGTAATATATTCTGATTAAACTTCCCTCTTCTAGTTCCACCCAGATAATTATCTCACCTCCCTCCCACGCAACTCCATGCATTTTTTTTTGTCTTTAGAAAACAAACAAACTGAACAAAAAAAAGGATATGATGACCCTAGGTATGGGATGAGGAGGCTTTTGTTGTAGATGTGAGAGGAAGCACAGTCCCAGGCGTCTGGATGAGATCAGACTGAACTCTGCTGTGAGTGGTAAGGAAGAGAATTCGGGAGAGGAACAGGGGACCAAGTGGCCAAGAGGCAAGATACTGTGTGTCCAAAATGGCTGAGTTTATATAGGATGAGAAACTGGAGGAAGGGAGAGGTTTAGGTAAGGGTCAGGGAAAGAGACACTGAGAGGAGTCACAGGTACGGAGTGATGCCGGCAGAGCTAGTCAGTGTCAGCTAAGGTATATTAGTAGGAACCGCAATCGACCTGGGTTTTAGACCTAACCTAGATGAGACTAAAAATGAAAACTTCAAGACTCAAACATAACATAACACAAAATAACATAAAAACACAAATTAGAAAGCAAGATATACCAGTAAAAAAAAAAAAAAAAACAGTGAGACAAAAATTACCCAATAAAGCAACAGAAGACAAAGTCTCTTCAGAAATACTATTGTATTCATTTTCTGTTGGCTATCTATTGCTAGGCACGGAGCCTACCCTTGAGTGTGGTTAACATCCCCAGTGAGATTCCCTTGGGAAAAAAAACACTTTCTCATTTGCAAGTAGATGGTAACTGAAGATAGCATCTTGCTCAAGGATGGGAGATTATGTCCACACTCCTCATCTCAGTGTAGGGACACTATCTGGCTTGAACTGGTATAATACTTTTTGCACGCCACAGTCTCTGTGAGTTTTTTTTCCTTTAATAACATATAGTACATTATTGATATTCATCATCAACCTACTTCACAGTAGCATGCTAGAACTTGTTCCCACCTAAGGATAAGAACAACAGACTCAACAATCCCCACCCCCTCTCCTTCCTTACACTGACCAGCCTCTAATTATTGCAAGAATTATTTCAATGTCTTAAGTTCAGTTTTGTCGGCTTTCAGGTGAGTGAGGTCATGCGTTATGTGCCTTGCATGTGATTTATTCCTTTCCATTCATCAAAATGAGCTCTAGTCTGTCCAAATTGTTCCAAATGGCAGCATTTTGCTTTATTGTTCATTTTCTACTATGTCACACTTTTCTATCCATTCATTAGTCAGTAGACACTGAAGCCCTGTCTTTGGATAGCTACTGAGAGTAGTAATTAAAGATGGAAAGGGGAGGAGAGCTGCCTCTTTGCCACGGTGGTTTCGTTTTTCTTAAGTAGTAAATTCTAATAAAAATAATTTAGAAAGGAGACCTTCGGAATATCTCAACAATCTTTGAGATAACTATAAGAATTAAGTTTAATATATCATGTGAAAAATGTATTTGTTTGTGAAATTTCTATCTGGAGTATATAATTATCGGAGTATTTCATATTTGCCCTACAGTCTGGAAGAATTTTCTGTATCTTTGCTTGAATTTGTGATCATTATTCTTTTCTCATTACTAATTATTTTTGGGAAATCATTTGTACTCATATTACAAAATATGAATACATAATTTTTAAGATATTACATATCCATACATTATATTTGTAATGAGGTTCAGTATGGTACTTTCCGGTGAGAACAAGGCAATCCTCCACATAGGGCACTTATAGCTCGAGCACAAGGTGGATAGTGAGTGTCTCAATTCTCTCTGCTAATAGCATTTCTGTTGGACTCTAACTCCTCCAGAGTGCTTGGCCTTTGCAGCAAGCATCTTAATCTCTTTGTGACTCAGTTCCCCATCATATAATTTAGGCAGCTCTCATTACATCTATCGATAGAACAACAGCAGAATTAGATCATTTTAACTACAATTTTAATATATAATTCATATATTAGAATTTTCCCCACTGGGAATAAGACCTTAAAAATGGTTTTTTTTTGTTCTTTTGGGGGGGGAAGTTTTTAGGCATCTGAATGGTCAAGATTTTGGCATTATTCAGGATGCTCCCTTTCAATATCAATGATATACTTGTTCATTAACTTAGGAAAAGTGGATATCTTATGGTCTAGATGTGAGGATATAAGGTTCAACACCATTTAATACCTGACCTATAGGAGTTTAGAAATTTTAGAAACACATTGGAGGCAATAACTTACCTTTCAGTTTTTATTTATTTATTTAGAAAATAAAAGTTTGTCCTATACTATTTTAAATCTATTGTTATAAAGGGCTAAATATTATTAAAAGAAGTTTAGTTACAATACTGTGTAGCATATATCTGAATGGGAAAGCAAATTCTAATGTCAAAAGATTTTTTAAAGCTATTCCTTTGGTAGTAAAAAGGGAACAAGAAACAATTTTCTTCTCTAATATTTTGGAGGCTTAAACCTCCAAAATATATTTTAAATTTAATTCAGAAACCTCACTAAATAAATACTAGAAAAGCAATGCAATTTTATCATGTAATATTCCATACAATTTTATGAGGGTAAGATGCAACTTAAAGAAATATGCTGATGTTAGTATTGAGAAGGATTTGGAGTTAGAAATATTCAATTCAACAGAAAATAGTTATAAAATTATTGCAATGATAAACCTAAAATTACAAAGAGTCTCAACGTCAATTAGCAGTGCAACAATTTGGACAGAAGAACACTGGACAAATTTGAAATACACTAATTACATGTGCTGACCCAATTTAAACATAGGTTCCACAGGGAAAATTGAAAGAAAGGGATTTTTATAACAGTCTTCTTCAATATTTTGACATAAATAGTTTCCTATATGATGGTTCAAGTTATGGATAATGTAATTTGTCAGGAATACAAGTTTATTGGCCACAATCTAGAAATTAGAAGTATTTATCAAAATAAGAGATACATTATTTAGGCAGTTAGTGTGTATAATAGCAAGAAATGCTGTCAGTGAAAATCATCACAACAGGGCTATTTTTTCAGTCACAGACATTTCAGTAGTTGATAACATACTTAGAATAATTTGTCAAAATAGGTCTAGATATAGACATGCAATTTTGGAGTGGCAAAATATCTAAAAAATATCTAAAAAAATACACGTCCTTTCTTGTAAATCTTCTAAGTTTGAGGCCAAGTCAAGGATGCCACTGGCCTGAGAGAAGAAAAAACTGGACCATTGGAGTATGTTGACTGGGCTCTGAATATCGAAGAAACAGATTAATATCTACCTTGGCCATCATCCTGCCGTTCTTTTCCCTCACTGCCTGTCTTCATCCCTGTCATACGCATAAATCTAAAATAATATTCTCCAGTAAGGCCCCACATCTTATATGTTAGGGCAGTCTTAAAGGCAGTCAATATGACTTTGCGGAAGTAGACAGCTGCTGACGTGGGAAGTCCTATGAGATCACTCTTCACTCAGTGACATTTTGAGGGACCCAAATGCAGTTTTCTCAGAACTCGGGAGAAACGCTTCTCTGAGGGCATGGAAAATAAATAAGTGAGAGTTGAGATTAAGGAAAGCATCTCTAGGATCACAAATTATAGACTCAAAGACCTTTAACTATGGCTAGAATCCACTTATGAGTGAGTACATACCATATTCCTCCTTTTGGGTCTGGGTTACCTCACTCAGTAAAGCGTTTTCTATTCCATCCATTTGCATGCAAAATTCAAGATGTCATTGTTTTTTACCGCTGAGTAAAACTCTAATGTATATATGTTCCAGACCTTCCTTAACCATTCTTCTATTGAGGGGCACCTAGGTTGTTTCCAGGTTCTGGCTATTACAAATAGTGCAGCTATGAACATAGTTGAACAAATGCTTTTGTAGTATGATAGGGCCTCTCTTGGGTATATTCCCAAGAGTGGAATTGCTGGGTCCTGAGGGAGGTTGACTCCCAGTTTCCTGAGAAACCGCCACACTGATTTCCACAGTGGCTGCACATGTTTGCATTCCCACCAACAATGGATGAGTGTTCCCCTCACTCCACATCCTCTCCAGCATAGGCTATCATTGGTGTTTTTGACTTTAGCTATTCTGACAGTGTAAGATGGTATCTCAAAGTGATTTTGATTTGTATTTCCCTGATCGCTAAGGAGGTTGAGCATGATCTTAAGTGTCTTCTGGCCATTCGAAGTTCATCTGTTGTGAATTCTCTGTTCAGTTCAGTACCCCATTTTTTAATTGGGTTAATTAGAGTTTTAGTGTCTAGTTTCTTGAGTTCTTTGTATATTTTGGAGATCAGACCTTTGTCTGATGAGGGGTTGGAACACTGGACTTAAGTCCCTAGGTCCAAACGAGAAGCAGAAGGAAAGAGAACGTGAGCAAGGAAGGCAAGATCAGAGGGAACCTTCATCCGACAATGGATGGCGATACAGATGGAGACCCACATTGGAGCACCGGAATGAGTTCCCAAAGGTCCAAATGAGGAGCAGAAGCAGGAAGAAAATGAAAAAGGAAATCAGGACTGCGAGGGATGCGACCACCCACTGATACAAGGGGACTGATCTAATGAGTGTTCACCAAGGCCAGTTGTCTGGAAATGGGCGAGCACGTGATCCAGCCAGATCCTCTGAATGAGGCCGGTTTCTCTGAATAGGGCTGGCCTGGAGTCTTTCTGAAAAGCCATTGACAATGACACTGGGACTTGTTTCCTCTGCATATACTGGATTTTTGGGATCCACTCTGTTTGGATGCTCACCTTCCTGGACCTGGAGGGAGGGGGGAGGAGTTTGAACTTCCCACAGGGCGGGAGAACCTGACTGCTCTTGGGGATGGAGAGAGAGGAGGGGAGGGAGTGGGGGAAGTGGGAGGGTTCTGGGAGGAGGGGCGGAATTGGAGACTTTTGTATTTTAATAAACTTTGAGAAAAAAAAAAGAGATTAAGGAAAGCAAAGCACATTTTCTGGATCCTTACTAAAATGTGTGTTTTCTCAGTGGGTTACGCCTTTTAGTGCTTGCAGGTGTTAGCCAGTGACAGATTGAAGACACCAGACATCAATGATCCATTAGCAGGAAAGCAAGCTATACAGGAGCCATGATGGAGTGATGGGTGGAAAGGGTCATCACATACCATTCACAGCCTTTCCAAAAGCAGAGAAAAACTCAAGATGTAAGATCATTTCTGAAGACATATTTCTTGAATAAAAGCTTCATATCAAACAATCTATTATTTTATTTACAAAATAATGTATTCTCACTATGACATAGACATATAGAAATACATATAGATGCAAAAACAACCACAAAAAATATGTTGCTGGATGTTCCCGCTGTGTGAAAGAAAGAGCTGTTAGCATTTTGAACCATTATAAAGAGATACATATTGCCACTTTGAAGGTCAGACTTCTTATAGAAAGATTATCAAAGCAAATTGTTTTTGTTTGAAGCATGCTAATATAGGATCCCTTGAGATCATAAATCAATCTAATTGCATAATTGATATTAATGAGTAATAGTGATTGCAGTAGCAATACTTCTTAGGTGGGCCATTAATAATAAAAGAATAATGGTAAACATTTTACAGAGGCTATGTCAATTAATTTAAGCTGAATCCAATGCAAAACATTTATATCTTTAGTTCTTTAACATGTCTTTATTTTTCCTAATCATGAACAAACATTAAATTAACTATGAGATAAACATGTTGAACAGAATATATTTCAAACAAACATCATTTTGTATTCTCTGAGATCGTCTCTACTCCCATACAACAATTACTTCATTCTGCAGTAAATATTTTACATAGCTTAAATTATTTAACTTTGCAATTACTATTTTATACAGCTTACCAATTAAATGTTTCCATGGAAATTGGTCAGCATTCAGAATGATGGAAATGGGAAAAGAAAACCAAGAACGTGTAAAATCAAGTGAAAAAAATAAACCAAATATTTTGAATTCTGCTCAGTATTTTTGTTATGTACTTTGGACATGATCAGTCAAGCCTCAGCATGCCCATGTCTACCTCAGCAACAGTGACTTTGTTACCTCAGAGGAAACAATATAGTAAGAGACTTTCAATCTGAAAAAAAAAAAGTAGAAAGAAGCATCAAAGATTATTTCTAAGAATCTCTAAAGGTCAGTGCTGTAGAAAATACAGAGCACCTGAATATTATGCACAGAAATGGCCTTTAGAAGATGAGAATACATCCAATTAAGTCTTTGCTAGATGTCAACTAAACTTGCATATTGAGGCACATGGTGGACTTTGCAGAAACTATGAACAAGTTCCAATTTTCTACCGAGGAAAATCCAATAGCATTAGATAGATAGATAGATAGATAGATAGATAGATAGATAGATAGATAGATAGATAGATAGATTATAGATGTAGACATAGACACAGATATAGATATAGATAGATATACATACATGTATATATAATTTTAGGATGTCAGATTTTCTTTAATATATTTTATTCTTCTCAAATTCAATATTTCTCTCACAGTGTAAATATTAGTCTATTAGCTGTGGCATCTGGTGACCAGTTGTGTACCTTACTGGGTATTGTTTTGTTAATACTATATAGGCAGACTCATGAACCTTTTTTGTGTATTATTCTTCAACGGGAAACTCAGCTTAACAAAAATGCTATACACCTTTCCAAACAGCACACAAATGTTCATCCCTTTATTCTTCAAATGAAGTCATCACTGTACGATGGAAAAACAAGCTTCCTATCAATGGGAAGTAAGTATCGATGTAATTTCTTCATTGTTTCATGTTGTGATTTATTAAGCAGGCAATTTTTCAATTAGATGCAATTAAGATTTGAGTTAATGAAAAGAAAAATACTATATCACTAGTAGCTACTAAAATGTGGAATATGCACACCAATATTTGAGAGTAATAAAAGTCCCTTAGGTTGAATTTACTTTCTCTATAAAGTTCAAATCCTTGATGAAGAGTTTCATGAATTTCTTTATCCCTTTGTAGGAAAAAGCAAACAAGATTTCACAGACAGTTTTTTTATAAGTAAAAGCATCGAAAATGCAAATTCTCCAAGAGTCCGTGTGCATACATGTTTAAGAAATTACAAGGAAATTTTAAACTCATATAATTTCAATAAATCCTCATAATCACACAGCCGTATAGATGACTGAATGAACTAAATTTTTGACACATAAAAAATGCATCACTTTATATTATTCCCAATCTCAATTTAGATGGTGTAACAGAAAGAAGACATTTCTCCAGAACCTGTCAAATATTAGCTCTTGGAGTGTACTGCTAGAGAAATTATACTTCAAGAAAATATATTTATTTATTAAATTTTCTTACTAAAATCCTGACTTTTTATATCCTTACATAATTAAAAGTAATATATACTAATATCCAGTTCTTCAGTAGCAAATCTAGGTACTTCTTAGGGCCACCACTTACAAGATCACATACTGTTCTCTTGTTCCAAGTGAAGGGGGGGGGACACACACAGATCAAGAGCCGGAGGGAGAGAGGGAGAATGAGAGAGAGAATGTTAGTATTGAACAAATAAATGACATCATCCGATTCTTTGAGGGACCTATTGTCTATTTTCAATTTATGCATGGGTATATACTTGATGTTAAAAGCAATGGTTGTCATGGTTATATATTCAGTTATATGGATAATGTACTTTGATAATATTTACCACATTACTTTGATTGGAACTTAAGTATATTCATACATATTAAAAAGTAAATCAATTTTAAAAGCTATATGACTATGATTAATATAATTTGCAGTTAAATGTATCTATGAACATGATTCATAAGATTTTCAAGGTTCTTTTTACTTAAAACTAGAAATGAAAAATTATGTTAAAGGTGTTGAAAATAAATGCTCACTAAAACTAATCTGTTGAGGGGCACCTAGATTGTTTTCTACTTCTAACTATTAAGAATAGGGTAAAAATAAACATGGCAGACCAATTATCTTTAGAGAAGGATGAAGCATCTTTTGAGTATATGCCCAGGAGTGGTATAGCTGGATCTTGAGGTAGATTAATTACCATGTTTCTGATGAACTGCCACAATGATTTCTATGGTGGCTGTACAAGTTTGCACCCAAATCATCAATGAATGATTGCTCAACTTACTCAACATCTTAGACAACATGTGTTGTTACTTATGATATTACTCTTAGACATTCAGTGGGTCTCAGATGAACCTCAAAGTAGTTTGAGTTGCATTTTCCTGGTGGCTAAGAATATTTGACACTTCTTTAATTATTTCTCAGCCATTTGAGTTTCCTCTTTGAGAATTCTATTTTGATCTGTACCCTATTCTTAATTGTAGTATTTGGAATATATATATATATATATATATATATTGGAATATATATATATATTGGAATATATATATGTGTATATATATACATATATAGAGAGAGAGATCACTTGATCACTTTATTTGCATATATGTATATATAAGAATTTTTTATGTATTTGGGGTATTAGTCCTCTATCAGATATGGAGTTGGTAAAAAATCTTTTCACTTTCGGTGGGCACTAACAGAAGTAGAGTATGGGAAAATTGTAACTAGGAAATATTGCTTAAGAAAATAATACATTGGGGATCCAGTCTGTTTGGACACTCACCTTCCTGGACCTGGAGGGAGGGGGAAGGAACTGGAACTTCCCACAGGGCAGGAAACCCTGACCGCCCTGGGGGACGAAGAGGGAGGAGGAGGGGGAGTAGGGGGAGTGGGAGGGTGTTGGGAGGGGGGGTGGAAATGGAAACTTTTATAATTTAATAAAATTTACTAAAAAAAAAAAAAAAAAAAAAAAAAAAGAAAATAATACATTTTCAATAAAAGGGAAAAATTAATCTAATCCTAAAAGAAAGCCTGAATGGAATTGTTATCAGAGCTGTAAAATTGAGGAACTAAAAGTACAGTGTTTCTATCTTATCAAACTTAGTATTGGATTTGGACTCAAGTACTTTGTGATACATAATCTCTTTAATCACAGAAATGCAAAAATAGTGGCTGGAGAGATGGCTTCATGGTTAGGAACACTTAGTGCTCTTGTGTTTCACTTCTCAGAACTCCCATCTAACAGCCTGTAACTCGAATTTCAGGGAATTAAATGGCCTATTCTGGCCTCCAAGGACTCCTGAATACACTCTGTATACAAACAAACATGTGGTCTTATTCACCTTCAATATTTTTATAACTTTAAATTTATAATTTAATAATATACAAATGTAAACCGTGTCTCCTGGTTTGTTTGAGCATGGCAAAGCAGGCATTGTTCTTTTATTAATTGATTAGTTGACAGTTTCATACATGGACACAAAGCATAATCATTCTCATTTTTCCACCCTTGCTTGTCCACATCAACTTGACTCCTTCCCAGCAACTGTCAATCAACTTTCATGGATTTTGGTTTTATTTATAATATTTACTCTATGTGGAATATGTGTGAATATGTATTCTGAAGAATGGATAACTCTCAAGTAACTATACAACTGAAGACAATGACATTTATTTTTTAACCAGTATATCTGACCCCACTGAGTCATTCATTTTTCCATTCCACTAGTTGCTTTATGAGTTGTGAATTTCCAATTGTCAAATATATGATAACAACAGATTTATAACAGAAAGTGACACCTAGTACCTACAACATGAAGAGAGCTGGTGGTAAGGGCTCTGGGCATCAGACATAATCACAGCCTAGACCTGGCGTCATTTTTCTACCTCAAACAAAACAATATACCCCCAAATAATTTTCTTTTAATCTTTAATATTTTGATGGAACTGAAGCTAATTTTATTCCTCTACAGTATTATTTGCCTGACATTTATCATTTTTCAAATTCTGGTTTTTTTTTCCAGTTTACCCCCAAGGACTAATCTGAGGGCTGTCAAAGAAAAATCAAATGAGCCATATAAACCAATTTTGAGAGATGTGTTTTCCTGGTCTCAATAATCCAGAGGCCTTCAAAAACAAAACTCTTCCCTGATCCACACAACTTTTTTTTTTTAAATAAGGTTGAGCACTCTTTCACAAACTTCCATTTCTGCTTCTTTTATGTAGTTGTAAAGCTCGCCCCATCTTGAATACCGTGGGTTCATTTGATTTTGGTTTTTCGTCTCCTTTACTGAGTGGAGTTGTTCTTTTTCTTGCAAGGTTATACATGTGCTTAGAAACCCTTGTTTCCTACTCTAGAGTCTACATAGACTCTAGGTTCACCTTCCTGATCTTTCCTCTCATGCTTTTCCTCCTGTGAGTTTGCTAGAAGCCTATGGCAAATCTGGACCGAAAGTTTATGCTGGTGTACTTAAGCTTCAACGCTCCAACCCTTACCTGCCTGTGTCCTCCATCCAAGGCCCTCCAATCTGCCTGAGGTTTCACCATGTTTTCTTCACAAAGTGCTAGCTCTTTTGTGGGCTCAGAGCAACTTCACTTTGTATAGAGGAAGGTGAGGGTGAGACTCAGAGTGAGGCCCCAAATGGCATTTCCTAGACTCTGCTGTCTTCAGCACATGTTATATTTGTGAAATTAAGGATGTATTTGAGATTTTTGAGCCTCTCTTTCTGACATCTTACAAATGAGAAAATAACCCTATCTATCTACTTCCTGCAGTTTTCTGAGAATTACATGAACTGAAACATTATACTCTTCAAATTTACTGATAGTTTTAAATAAAAATCCTGTTTTCTGAGCTTATGATTTTTACCAAAATAATTTCAAATCTTTTGTTTCAGAATAAAATTAAAATACATCTGCATAATTGGTAAATTAACTTTATATTTCTATTTTGAAAAGAAGACATGGGCTGAAGAAGTAAAGTAACTTGATCACATGTGTACAGCCCCTGTCACACATTATGGGGCTTAGCACAAACCAAACCGTTTGTTTTGTCTTCACATTAAATGTCCTGAAGTTTTAATGTTTTCCTTCCAGTTTGTTTTGTTTCTTTTCAATTCCTATCATCTATTCCAGGAAGTCACAGAAAAATGTATGTGAATATGTGAATATGAATGAGCAAGGTAAGCCAGTATGCTATTGTTCCCCTGTTCCTTTCCCTGGTGGCATCTACAAATGACGACACCAGGCCTTTTTCGGTCTTGTGGTGTAAGTGCTTTTATAACTGTATGGTAATGTGTTTTGCGCATTTCAAAGCTTTTTTATTATATTTTGAGTTCTTGATGGGATATGAAAATTCTTTATTACCTCCAAAATTAAAAAAGTGGAGTCCCATCATGAAAATAAAAATTACTGAAATGAATGTTAAGTGTTATGACTCTGAACCTGATGAAGGAAGTATTAATTAATTCTGCCTCACTTTCAAAAATCACTTTTCAAAATCAACTTTGTAAAAACAAAGTAGAAGGAGTCATGCAAATTATGTCATAAGTGGAATCAATACAGAATTGGGCATTATTAAAACCATCATTGTGCTCCTTCTACATAATTGCATACTGGTCCAAACTAGCCCCGCAGTCACTGTGCGAGCCCTGAATATCTCTCTCACATTAGTGGGAAGGAACATGAAGATATGTAGGCTATGACTCACTGTGGATTTTCGGTGTTGCAGATAATCTGTACTTTCTCTCATTTAGTCCCTACTGCAAATCGTCTAAATGCAACCATGTTCGTGTTGTTTCACAAACAGAGGCATCAGGGCTCAGGTTCTAACGGCAAAAAGCCCATTTTCAGACAGCAAGTGAGAGGCCTGTTCAAGGCTGAGAGGATAAGAAACCTGATGTCAGTGGTGATATGCATGTGTGCTCTGTTTCTGTGTATTCTGTACTAGGTGAGGAGGAACACACTCCAGCTCTCAGCACACTTACATGGTTATCTTCAAAATTAACGACAGCCTTGCAAGTGCGCTCCTCAGGGCTATTCTCAGCAGCTGGTAACAAAACACTTCCTATTTCCATTACAGTCCATCCATGGAAGGCCCTCTTTTCCATGCTAAGGCATAAACAGGCACTGAGAGCACATTTCCATTGAGAAATAGAAATGAACAAGGAAGGAAGGAAGAAAGGAAGGAAGGAAGGAAGGAAGGAAGGAAGGAAGGAAGGAAGGAAGGAAGGAAGGACGGACCTGGCAGTGTTTCTGCTAGAGAAGGGCAGAGATTCCTCTTATACATAACTCCTGGGGATGCTAATATTCTTTCTAGGTCTTGATTAGCTACAAAGGACTTTCTGCCCCGTACAAGTTCAAGTTCTCGGGGGGAGATCTTTCAGTCTGTACCAATTGTGGCTGATGTATTTTCCCTCAGAAACTACTTACTATTTTATAGAGTCTTTGAGGGGAAAAAAATCATGTAGTGCTAATTAGTTAATTTACAAACATTAATTACCCAATCCTCAAAAGAGATATGGTTAAAAAGTAGGCTAAGCTGAGCTATAATGGTTCGGCAATGGGCAAGTCCTAGTTCATCTGTCACTCTGCCAAGGTCATATTCTGTGTCAAAGAATGGGAAAGAATAGATTTTGAAATATTTGTTGAAGAATGAAAAACATGAAGGAAAAATAAATCAACCTACATAGACGAAAAACCCATCTAACTGAGTACAAGGAGAGATCTTACATTTGTATTCTCGTTCGTCTTATTCATATCCATGTTGTTCTCTCCTGGAGACTGGCAGTAATGAATCACCTCATGTGCATGCCTTATTTCTCCAGTAAGCTTTGATTTGTATTACCCAGAAGAACGTGAAAGTGCTTCTTCATCTATAGAATGTGCAGTCACATTAGCTACCCAGGCTGGTTTTTGAGAAAGAAGAAAAAGTTAGCACTTTGGGTTGGGAAGACATATTTACTAGATACACGTGTGAGTAGAAAGTCATCATTCTCAAATTAATTCCATGAGCCTGAGAACTGATTGTTGCTAAGTCATCCCTATCATGTCTCTGTGGAATTAAAATTATGTGTGGGTGAAAAAGAATCCTGAGATCATATCAACAATGTGTCTTAAAAAGGTCACAACAACTGTATCCAAAAATGGGAAGACTGTTAAAATTTCATGAGAAAACGGGTTCAGAAGGAGAGGGATGCTCTTTGTTCATAATTCTAAGGAAAGCTAGAAGGAATGAGTGTTGTATAAGTAAAAGAAAACATGAATGCCTAAACAGAGAAGAGAAGGATAACTTACATGTCAGGAGTAGCTGCTCGCTGTACACATGGGTGAACCTCAATCTACAATTACGCTTCTTTAGTTATGTTTGGAGGCTTGAATTGGGAAGGTTATGTAGTTGGTGATGTGGGCATTTTAATGGGAAGCAATTTTTGAGGTGTTCACCACTTCAAAAATATCAGATCGCTATTATCGAAAAAAAAAGGCTGGATCTTGGCATCTACAAAGGGTGGGCAGGAAAGGGTAGATACCTTTTGCTACATCTTTGTGCATTTGCATGTGAACGTGTCGTGTGCATGCACATTCATAGACACACATGTGGAAGTCCAAGCATAACTTGCAGGAGCCTGTTTTTCCCTTCCAGCCTGTGGTTCCCAGAGCGTAAACTTGAGCTGTCAGACATAACCACAGGCCCCTCAATCTGCTGATCTATCTCAGCAGTTCCATGGAAAACTGTGTTCTAAGTTGGAATCTGAAGTATAAGGAACCTCTCTGCCTGCATGTTTATGGGAAAGCTACAAGCCCATGGGACAGTATGGAAAAGGCTTTGATACAAACTATGTTATGTATTTTTTTTAAGTTTATTAAAATATAAAAGTTTCCATTTTCGCCCCTCCTCCCAACACCCTCCCACTCCCCCCACTCCCTCTCCTCTTCCCTCTCCATCCCTAAGAGCAGTCAGGGTTTCCTGCCCTGTGGGTAGTTCAAGTTCCTCCCCGCTCCCTCCAGGACCAGGAAGGTGAGTATCCAATCAGACTGGATCCCCAAAAATCCAGAATATGCAGAGGAAACAAGTCCCAGAGTCATTGTATATTATGTATTTTTAAGAATTGAATGGGTCTTTCATGGAAGAAAAGGGAAGATCAAGGTAGACATGGCATTTTAGAACAAAGAAAAGAAATGAGAATCTATACAACAGAGATGTATATATGTATGCATGTATGTTTGAAGGAGAATGCATTAGAGAAATGGGAAGATGGCCATCACTGTCCCATGAATAGAAAGGGGACAGCCATAATTTGAAACTACATGTCTCTGAACTCAGATCCATGTACTTCATCCGGAAACCTTAAATGTTAATCTAACCTAACAAAAACATGATGATTACATCATGGTCAACAGCCATGCTGTTTAACTTCCGGAATCCAGAGAAATCCTGCTCGGGAGTCGGAAGAACAGTCAAGATATTCCAAATGGGATGGGAAGAAAGAGGGTTGGCTGAGGCCGTGGGGACAACAGTGGAAGAGAGAGGTATGTGTAGAGGAGGTGGGGAGGTAGAGAAGCCTCTGTTAGAGATAAACTCAGGGAACAATGCAGGAAAAATAAGGGGAGAGAGGTGGGAGAGAGGAGACAGGTGAGAATGAATTAACTCACATTTTAGAATGTGAACAGACCTTTATCTCTGATTGGATGAAACCATCCTGTCACAAGACTGCCAGGGTCAGAGATCAGCTAAAGCCCTACAAAAGACTCTAGCAGGAGGAAACTAGAGGTGGCTGCTCTGTGTGTAGGGGCGAATGTAAGCAGACACGGTAGACTGTGAAGAAACTTCATGGACTTTGTAATTATCTCTGTTCAAATGAGTCTGTAGGTAAGGAAAGGATTCAGAGAATGACTGTTTGAAAAGAGGGTGGGGTACTTTAATTATCTCCACTGTGGAAAGGTACGCAGATGGCTTGCAAGAGCACCGAGCCCAAAGCAAGAGCTCATCCTCCAACCAGATGATGTATATCCCTGCAGATGGTAGATTTCAATTACTCTCTGTAATGTAATAGCTTTGAGACTTCTGAGGATTTTTTTGGTAAATTAATTATTCTAAATTGAGAATTTTTTACTGCATGTAAATGAATGTATAAGAATAAAAGGTTTTATTCTCATGGTCTCCATATGTTTTTCCTGAAGCAATTTATAACTTTATTTTTATTTGATTGGGTCATTCATTTACCCAGTTCTGTTTACTTAGCCATCAATGTCCTTCTTCTCTTCATCTCCTCTCTCCTTCAGGGGTGGTGTATGCCCCTCCCAAAATGTTCAACAAACATAGTGAATGACTATAGCTATTTCACATGACTTGTAGTAAAATTTAAAACTATTTTTTAAATCCAGATAAATGATACTCACTCTATACATAGCAGACTCTCTTGTGAAGTTTAACCCTGCTTATCCAATCAAGAAAACAGAGAAGCAAAATCTGGGACCATTAAAAGGAGGTTCATAAACAATTTAGAAGTAGGAAATTAATGCTTATGTTACATAAAGCAAATAAAACAAATAGACTAAGCAACGCACTTTATGTAACAGTATAATTCATTCAGTTTAAATAAAACACTTAAAAGGTGATTTTGAAATAGATAATCGAGCATCCTAACAATTCCTAAAGCTCATTTCTTTAAAATTCATATTTATGGCAGGCATGGTGGCACAGACCTTAAATTCCAACACTAAAGAGACAGAGGAAAGGGTATCTCTATGAGTTCGATAACAGCCTGGTCTATGAAGCAAGTTCCATACAGTCAATGATGTTACCCCGAGAAACCCTATCTCAAAAAACCACATGCGCTCATGTGTGCATGCGCGCACACACATGCACACACACACACACACACACACACACACACACACACACACACACACACCGTATTTAAATGCATTCCAGTTTTAATAAAACTTCATACAAGTAGTTCAATAATGTAGACTCCTGGTAGCAGGAGGATGGTATTTTCCAGTATATATTTATATTTTACCTTCCTATCTATAACTCTTTACTCAGGAAAGCTAATTTAATAAGAATCTATCATATTTGATAAAAATAAAACACTTTAAGAATGACACAATGTGATATTTATATGTGTGTGTACATTATTCATGGTAAGCCTCAATGATGCTTCCAGCTGATTGTGTTGAAGGTTTGTTTTCAATGGACATATTATCCTAGTCATGCATGTTTATCAGTACAATCTATATTGGAGAATACATGAAAGCCCTTTTAATTCTCAGAAGTAAAAGTGAATTGGACAGTAATCAATGATAGAGCTGGTAAAATATCTATTATATGCCAGCAACTTCTCAGTCTTTTGTCATACATGCTATTTCATTTACTTTTTTAAAAAGTTCCAAAGTAATGTTTTATACTGAGTTACTGAATAGCCTCAAACAAGGCACATGCAATAAACAGATTTCAAAGTTTTCAGTTATAAATTAACATTAGGGTTTGTAAAGCTGTTTAAAAGTCTTAATTGATAAAATGTTCCTTCCCTCACCTACATAATAATACAGAATAAAATAATAAAACCTGTGCTGTATGTATAAGGTAGTCAGCCAATAATAATTCCCTTGTAACCAATTTAATACAATAATAAATATTAATGCTATTTCTGGTGAATAAATAAATCCTCAACTTGCCTATTTAGGAACACAACACCTATTGACAAAGTTGGATGTTAACATTGCTCACCATTGTATTATTTCATTTGTTACTATTGACTATCATTTGGAGTATGTGGTAATAAAAAGGGAAATAAAAGTGTTAGAAAATTGGTGGAAAATTAAGATATGTATTAGTTGTCATGAATTCACAATAATAATCAGTCTTTTTTACATATCTCTGGCTCTTAATCTCTAAGATGTGGTGAGAAGCTCTGGGTACTTGGAGTTGATGAGATGTGGAGTTCATCTTCTGTTAGAAAAAAATAATGAATGCCATAAGAAAAGACAATGCAACACTGGAGAATGTAAAAAAAATAAAAAATAAAGATATAGTTACCAATCTAGGTTAATGTGACCTTGGAAACTTTATAAAGGCAAGAGGGTACACCATGTGTTCAGAAAAGGGTTCTGTGAGCAGTTCCTCATTGTTGGATGCAGGTATTTATCAAAAAGATGCTTGAGCAAAAGTGACCAATAATACAATCCATGTCAGAAGAAACTTAATCAACTCCCAAAAGCTTAGCCTTCCTGTTAAGTGTGATGGAATGCCAATGAAAATTTTGAATATAAAAGTCACTTTACCAGTTCACATCTATAGGAATTTTACTGAGCCCATGTAGTAATATGGAATGGTAGGCTGTGTTCCTGCCCGGATCCTGGCTAGCTTACCCCCGAAATAATTACACGGAAACTGTATTCTTTTAAACACTGTTTGGCCCATTAGTTTCAGCCTCTTATTGGCTAACTCTCACATCTTGATTAACCCATTTTTAATAATCTGTGTAGCACTACAAGGTGGTGGCTTACCGGGAAGGATCTTAACCTGTATCCATCTTGGAGAGGAGAGCTATAGCGTCTGTCTCATTGCCTTCTTCCCAGTATTCTGTTCTGTCTACTCCACCCACCTATGTTCTGACCTATCAGGCCAAGCAGTTTCTTTATTAATTAGCCAATGAAAGCAACAGAAATACAGAAGCCTCTCCTACATTAAGCCCACTCCCGCTGAGTTTTGTATTCTAAAATTACTTTTAAAATTATGTAACTGTGCTTTTTCTCGCAGTACAATGTTATCCTTATATCTTCTTCCTGCAATTTTTTAAACATAAATCATTAAAAAAATACAGAGATGCTATCATCTGAATTAGTTCAGGAGCACTATGTAATGACAGTATTCAGTTGTATAATGTTTCCAACACATTTGGAATACAGCCTCATCAGAAATCAAAGGTCTGGCCTGAGGAAGACCTCTAAGATTGAAGCCACTATAAAAGGAGAAAGTAACCTGAAAGAAATCTTAATGCACTAAATCAGCCCCTCAGTGTAACTTAATTTCCTTTATCATCCAGTATACTTAAATAGGAAAAAGAAAAACACAGCTCAAAAATGGAAAGAAAATATAAAACAAACAAAAAAGAACCAAGGGCATTAAGGAGTTAAACTGTAGGTTTTTGAAGTTATACAACCCAAGAATTATGTAAAACCCTAAGAGAAATAAATGTGGGTTGAGTCACCCAGAAATATACATACACAAAAACATTGTGTTTTTCAAATTAATTGTGCCGGGTTGCCATATTAGACTCTGGTTACCTAAAATGTGCTGAGGTACCTTTGAAAGGTAAGAGAAAAGATGGATTGGCAGATCAGTGTCTGTTTGTTCATATTGAATGGTGAAGGACAATGCTGATGGATAGCTTCATTCTTCTGTATTCTAGATTTGGGTAGTTTTGGGGGCCCATCAGAATATAAGACATGGAATTCTTTAGAGTTTAGACGAGTTATCCTCACTTCAGCCTTGCAGTGTTTGTGCTATGTTGCCTTTGTTAGCCTCAGCAATTTGAGATTCCAAGTGGGTAAGCAACTTTTCCCAGGTCATAAGCAAACACACTGGACATAACTCATGTATGTAATCATGTTAGTCACTGTTCTGCTACTGTGGAGAGACACAATGGCCAAGACAACTCTCATAAAGGAAAGTAATTAATCAGGGGCTTGCTCACGGTTCCAGAGGCTTAGTTTGTTATCATGATGGCCTGAAGCCTGATTGCAGGCAGGCATAGTAATGGAGAAGTACTTCAGAGCTACTATGAATCTCAAGTAGAGAGGGGGTGCAGAGACTGGGAATGGGCTTTTAAAGCCTCAAAGCTCATCCCAAGTGACATACTTCCCACCCACCCCCAAAAAACTACACCCCTAACACACCTAAACCTTCTAATCGTTTCAAACAGTTCTACTCTATGGTGACTAAACATTCAAATTCATTAGTGTACGGAGTCCATTCTTGCTCTAACCACTACAGACTAACTCTGTCTGCCCAATAAGCTCTGCTTTCTCTATTACACAGACCAGGAAATTTTATTCCTTCTCTGCTTAATTCCTGGATGCTTAGGTTCTCTGTTCCAGAAACTGTAGGCTAGTTGCCTGTTCACCAATAAAATTTTGCATATTCTGTTACTTTTTTCAAGGAACCATACCAGGTTTTCACCCGTGTTCTTATGATTATCGTGATTCTGTCTCTGGAGAAGCTTGGATTGTATAGGTAATCCATTATACCCACTTTATGGTGGGTATATATATATATATATATGTGTGTGTGTGTGTGTGTATGTATATATACATATATATATATAGAGAGAGAGAATATATATATATATATATATATATATATATATATATATATATTCTGGTCAGAGCCCATGGATGTAGATCCATTCCATCTTGATCAAAGGTCAGAAAGTTCAAGTCTATTCTTACTCCTTCAAGGTTATAGCAGAATATTTGTCCCAGGGGGTGGCTTGGTCTAAGATATGGTGACTGCATGTCCTGCCTAAACAGCAGAATACTAAAATCAGGATGTAGATAAACTTGATATTTCAGGTATTGAAGAGGTAAATACTCTCTTTATTCTTTGTATCATGGTAAGTCAATATTTTGCCTTCTTTTCCCCATTTGGATTGGGGTATATAAGGCATATGAAAAATAAATGTGGGTAAATTCAATATTAATTGAGTTTCCCTTTCAACTCTATTCAGTGTCTCTGTTTACTTCTTTTGTGTCTCTATTTTTTCCGCCTTACATTTCTAATCCACCTGCCCCTACCCTGGAATGTACGAACCCATTGACGTATAGAGTCCAACATATTTCAAACAACCTTATCTTGGCATGACAATCCAATTATTTTCCTTTTGTTAATATTCATATAGCACATTCGTGTCTAAGTATATTAAAGCCCAGATACTAATCTAACTCTGCAGTAGACTTTCCTTCTGCCAATTCAAAGCTATCTATGTACAATGACTTCATTCAAACTAGACTTCTAGACTCTTGAAGCAAATTCATACTTACAGAGTGTCAATTGAAAACTATGAGTTCTTCGAAACTACCTGACATTTATAGCTTTCTCTTTAACATAAGAGATCAGGACTCAGGGAAAATAAGTGTAATTCAAGTAAATCTCTAGGTATATCAATTCAATTTATTGCAAAGTAAAAAAAGGAAAAAGAAAGCATCTAAAAACATTTTTAAAAAGAGGAATTAAAGAATTTGCAGCAGTCTGTTTAAATATAGTATTTAGAAATGAATATATGAGCAAATCAAATTGCAAATAAACTCATTGTTAGTGATCATTTTTAATGAATACTCTAAGTTATGAACAATAGAACATCCACTCAAAAAAAGACAGTTAATAATATTAAATTAGATATTATGTAAGAATGAAATTTTGGCCAATTCTTAGTACTAACTTTTTTTATATTTGTAAGTGGCCATAATGCTTTTTTATTAAAGAATGAAAGATAGAAAAAATATCTTAAAAACGTAGTTCCCCAGAGCAGCATAGATATTACCATATTTACCATTGAGAACTCCTTAGCAGTGAAAGTTCAAGGTTCTACTCAGACCTACTGAATCAAATTGTGAGATGTATATAATAATTACACAAACCCACACTGTCTATCTGAAGCACACTGGTGTTTGTCAGCTGTTAGACTACGTCATGTGAAATGTTTCTCAAATGTTGGGTCCTTCTTCTTGTAGAGGTAATTTTAATAGTAATGCAATCAGCTAACATCAACCATTTTTATAATTTATATACACACAAAACAAAGCAACACCCACACACAGACATACACAAACAAAACCAGGATGAAATATGTAAAACTTTGAGACTGGATGTTAAAAAGTTTTTCAGTATTGAGGAAATTAGGTGATAAAAAAGGAAATTAAGTGATAAAACTTAACAAGGAATAAAAGAGGAAAAATATGATCTTGTAAAATAGACAATGCTAAAATATTTAGGTATGTAAAATGTTTATTTAAAATATTAGAACAGTATTTCCTTTCCCTATTGGGACATTAAAAGTGGGAAAGAATTTTAACATTTATTCTAATCCTCTCATATTAAAAACTCTAAAGTGATGAGGACACTGACATCAAAGAAAATCTGTCCAGAAAGAGTTGTGAAAAAAATAAAAGAATATGGTTGAGAGTCTGTGAACCCTCACATGGCAGGTGATATAAAAATCCTTTGTGAACTATATGAAATAGAACTGTTAAATGAAGGCCAGAATAATAAACTTCTCTATGTGGATAACTGTACAATTATTGGACAATTTGGACACAGCTTTGAAACATTGATGCTGGGATCCATCTGCTATGTCACCGTCTGAAGATATTTTTGGAAAGCCTAGGATTAACTTTCAACTTAAAATTATCTAGAGATGAGTCAGACTCAAGCCATCTAGCACATCATGATTTCTCATTATCCGTGAATCAGAACGCTGGTCTCAGATCTCTATGCAGGACTCAATTGTCTCCGCTCTTTACCTCAGCTGACAGTGGGTCTGATCTCTGTCTGAAAACAAGACAAAATAAAGCAAAGCTGTACAAAGACATGGTATTCCACTGAATAATGATATATTTTTCCCCCAAATTCCTCTGAGATTCTAGTAAGATTTTTATTGAAAAAGATAATTACCTTGCCTCACTTGGATATAGTGATAAAAGATTCTTAAAAATACGCCATCTCTTTGATGTCCAGTCTTTGTATCAGACAAATCAGATGTCCTGTGATTTGATGACGCTAGAGTCTCTTTGAGGGTTTGCCAGCTTTCCTTTAATTTGTTCAAAATATACTTTGTACTTGTTATGTGTCTGGTCAGTGTACTTGGCCAAAAGATGTGACAATGGATGAGAAAACACTCATGTCTAAGAAATTCACAGTCCAAGAAAACAGGAAAACCTAACCTAATCTGTTTTATGAAATTTCTTTTGGAGAAGCCAGAGAATATTCAAAACTCAATTTATTTTAATAACAAAATCAATGATGAATTAATTCTAACTTTCTAACACATCTTAACTGGCAACTTTTTGCAGTAGCCAGTGTATACATTAACATATAAATCTTTCTGGTAAATTGTTTGAATTTTTTGAAAATTATATTACCATATTGGTTAATTTTTTGAGAAACAGGAAGTTTTAGTCAATCTGCTAGTCTGAAGTGGGGAATTTTTTTTATTCTTTTGCATTATTTCTCTAGTGTCAAGTCTTTATGATATTCTAAACTGTATTACCTCTTGTTTTATACTTTTTGAATTTTACTTTTAATGATATATTTTTAAAAAATCAGGCCACAGAGAGTAAAGTACCACAGAAAACAGTATGAATCATCAGAAACAGTCCCTTTTTAGGATCTAAGTAAAATTGGAATGTTATCATTAGAACTTACTATTCAAACGGGATAGGATAATTCATTTTTTGCACAGGCTGGCAGTTAGAAACCATAATGATGAATTTTGTTATACCTCCTGGGAAGAGACTTTCTCTTTATCTCTTAGAATTTTTTCTTTACTGTCCTGTTCCCTGTTGGTGATTCCCAGATGCAGACACAGAGAACTGCATTTAACCCATCAGTAGAGGGAATAACAGTACTTTGTTCTTTCCAACAAACTGAAATCCAATTATTTTTCATTGCAAAGAGATAATACATTTTTGGAAGATTTTCATCTTCGCCTTCCTTGTAATTAATGTTGCCACTGTAAATTATTGATACAAGATAGTTTGGGGTATCAAATCTCTTCCTGTCTTAAATATTCATTTATTGACTAAATATAGATAGAAAGTTCTGGATAGTTTGGGTGTTGTGTTGTCTACTTATTCTTTTATAATTAACCTAAATTTATCCGCTATAGTATAAAAAAACTGAAAAAAATGTGGCTATGTGTAGTAAAGAGACGTTTGTTTTCTTGGCTCGTGTCTCTGCAAATGGAACTGCTCTACATGGGATTTAATGCAACATTCTTTTGACCTTGGAAATTTCTTCTCCAATACACAGGTCAATAGTCGCCATCATTGTGAAGCCTTCTTTTAGTAGGATTCTTATGATCATACTGCCTGGTATTTATTGTTTCATTATAGTATCTGACATATACTTTTCCCAAGTATTTTGTCACTGTCCAAGATCCTGTGAGATTCTGTTGCAATTGTCTCTGTAGGATTACCAAGCATCATGGGCAGATCTCACAAGTTCACTTCAGTGGGGCATGCACTACAGGCAACTAGACAGCCATAAAAACCACCCATTCGGTGCACAGATGCATGATATGAACAAAACAGCAACATCTGAATATTCTACAGATATATGACATTACCCAGAGTTACTTCCTGTAGTGTGAGATTTAGCGTAATAGCTAGGGAGTAAATTCCTGCAGATAAATCAAAGCGAACAGAATGTTTAGATTTGGTCCCAGATCAGCTACCAATTGTTTGAACTTTCTAAGGCTTCAATTTTCTTACCTCGTGAAGGATATAAACAGAACATGCAATCTCAGATGATTCATTTGATAATTTTACCAAACAAAGTGGTCAACAAGTCCCTAGTTCATAGATAATGAAGTTTACAAACACTGGAACACCCCAACAACGCTGAGATCTATCAATTTTGCCACATTCCGCAACTTAGAAATTGACAGGGCATCTATGATGGTGAAAAGGGGAGTCTAACAGAAGGAACAGTTAACAGGAGAGTGAAAAGTGAGGTATTTTGCCTATCACTCTCTTGTTTTTCAGGAAACATGCTAAGTTAGTATTATAAATGATGTACAAGACAGTTTTATGCGTAATTTGCCAATATTTTCTACTATGGCTATCTGCGGCTGTCTTTTATAGACCATATAGCTCAACACATCGCCTCCTGTATGAACGCTCATTTCTGACCCTCCACAATACATCCCCATGTGGCTCTGACCTTACTTAATTCTTTCTATTTAGTCAGACAGATACCTCAAATATTGAGTTTGTAAATCTTATTGGCTTAAATTCATTCACTAATAGTTGCTAGGATTCTTCTTTAACAAACTCCTATCCACTTGATTCAGGGTTTCTTCTACAAACCCTTAGATAAGCAAGAGACTTAAACATGTGCAGTCTAGAAACAGAAAGTGAGATGCATATCCAGAGTGATGACCTTCTGTTCCTACAAAGGGCTTGGTCCTGGAACCCCGCAATGTCTTTGGTCTTTCCTCAGACTACAGTCTCTTGTTTTAGGTTTTTAGAAATTAGATTTAAAGAAATGCCTGATGTTATAAAAATACAGATATTGGGGTCTTTTGACATATTCTAAACATGGTGCTTCATGTGAAGGGAGTTTAACACACGCTAACTGCAGCCTATGAGAGAACGTGAGGTAGATAGTTTTACAATACCATTTAGTTTGCATTTTTGAAAAGGAAAAGACTGATACTAAGGGGTAGAGTGAGAGAAAAAGATGTATTGTTACATGTTCATATACTAGTCAATCTATAACCTTGTGTTACACTTTTCTCAGACTCCCCTGATGCTCTCCAAGCCCACATTCTGCATCTTTTCCCCCTACAGCAAACTGAAAATACAATTGAAGTGAAATCAAATATTCATCAGCTTAAAAAGATCTCCTCACTTTCTCCAGGGAACAGCCCCAGGGAGAAATTCAGCAATATAATACATTTCAGAAACAAGCCAATATGCTGGTATTGACTATAATATTCATTTGTTGTATGTTATCTTCATCTTTCTAGAATCCTGTAATTTGTAACTTTAGTGTTTCTAGTTTATTTTTTTAAAAAGAAAACTGAAATATTTTGCTACCTCGCACTCAGCCTATTTTTCATTATAAAAACTTCCAAAATAATTACCTTTACCTATTGACAAACTGTTGTGATCTTTATTCTTTGGGGAAAAGATATTGATTTCACTATCCAATGTTTGCTCTGTTTTTCTTATCATGTTCAATTCATGTTGTGGTCAATGATGTCTTATTAAATGTCTTTCAAAAACATATCAGAGGGAATTAAGATGAAGTTTCAAACTCACTTTTCTACCAGGTTTGACTATTTTCAGAGTCAAGGAAAATAGTATTAATATTAATCAAGTATACTATTAATAGTATATCTATCCAGAGCTATTTATTCTGTGATTGTGACTGAATGTTAAATCTAAAGTTTTATGATGTCACAAAATTTTCAGTATTCGTGAATATTTTAGAGTAGAAATAGCATTTAAATATATTTATTAAATATCTGTGTATTAGTCTTAAAAGCTAAATTCTAGATTAAACAAATACATTCAAAATATAAAAGAGATGGGCTCACTGCCTTCACCTGATGATTTTATGTCAAACAAAGCATTGGTCAACCAAATTACAAAACACAGTTTTGCTCCCAGAGAAGCAAAATAAGATTAATTTTTGTAAGTGAACACACAAAGATAGACAATTCAGAAGACCTGTGTCACCTTTCGCAGAAAATCTACTCTTGGTTATCATTTTAAGAATATGAGAAAGGGTACGACCCCCATGAAAGAAGATAATTTGAAAGTTACCCACTGAATTACAAAATTCAGTAATGGATTAGTAAAGAAATTTGCATTAATTGCTGCAAAATAACATGATTATTTGGAGCCTCACTGAACTTATAGACAGTTAACCCAATAACATGATTTTCTCTAAGTTTGATCTCTTTAATAAAGACTTATTTTAGGATAAAGCACTTTTAATAAATATTTGACAGAGTTTTAAATGACATAGACCTTTACCAATTGGATGGGAAGAGGCTAAATTACAGATGTGGTCATACACGTGGTGACAGTTAAGCAAAATAATTAAGCCAAGGGGGAATTCGTGGCAGCAGGTTAGACCCTATACTCTAAAAAGTCACAGATAAACATTCAGACATCATAGAAGACAGTGGTTTGTTAAATTCATTAATGACACATTGCTGATGATTAATCAAGTTGAATGGGTTCAAGGGCTAAAGTTTTGCAGTGTATAGTCAGTGATAACGTATTTAATTTAGAAATCAATCTACCTATTCCACACAAGCCCCAGTGGATTACCAAAGGCCTAACTCAGATGTAACTATGAGTAGCCATGGTGGTAAAAAAAACATCACTAGCTAAAAATTGCCATCTTTTGGCATCATTACAGAAACCTTTAATTTGGGTAAACTTCTTGAGGGCTTTTGATTGGTATCGCAAACAATACAATAAAAACCCGTGAGTAATTTCAGTATTATTAACATTTTGGTAAAAGCAATCTGTGGAAAAGAAACCATTACCTTCAGGCGTGAATTCAATCAGCCCTGTTGAAGCAGATAAGACATAAGACACAAAATATTTATAAAGAAATTTATGAAAAATTGATGACTCTACAGAAAGGTAATTACTAGTAGGATAATTATTTGTTAAACTCTAATTTATAGGCCAGGACATAGGTGACAAATTTAAATATAGAGAAATACTTTTTTTTTTCTTTAGAAGTCTTAACTCACGCAGTTGCTAATGCTACTTAATGATTTGTTTCCCTTCCCGTAGCTTTACACCATCTCTTTAGACATTGCCCTATCTATGGTGTATACGGTGGTCTTCTCAGCAACAGTGTTTCACTGGAGATGCAGTAGAAGGACCAGGTAAGTTAATGAACAGAACTGAAATCACAAAGAGGATGTTTGAGACCCATTCATGACAGTTTAATACAACTGAGAGAACTGTTTGAAAACATAGGCTGGGCTGTTTAGTGAAACCAAGGAGCACAACAGTGGGTTTTTCTTTCTGGGTTTCTCCAGTCTTAAGGAACATTTGCAATAATTCTACTGATGGGTTTGTGGGCTAGCATGGTATTTTCTTGTTCTCCTTATATAATCAGTTTTCCTTGTCCTCCGTGTCTGTAAGTCCTGAGCTAAAGACACTGATGCTTGCTCTGCTACCTTACGTCAGATTCCTTGAATCTGAGCCTGAGGAGGAAGGTATTCATGATAACACAAAAAACCATCAAATCAAAATTTATTCTTATATTTGTCAAGCAAATATGCCTTAGCTAGCTACTGTCACGCAAAAACCCACATTGTGACACAGAAACACTGAGCATTCTTTCCATCTATAGACAGAGAGCTGGCGAACAAGAGTCATTGCCATGCATGTAGAAAAAGGACTCTATTTCCTTTACCTCCTCATTTTTGTGTTGTTTTTATAGACCATCAACTTGAAATGCACTAACGTGGCTATAGATCTCTACGTATCTAGGGAACATATCCAACCTTACACACACATACTTTTATATACATACGTGAGTGTGCAAGCATGTGTAGCAAGGCACTGGTGTGGCTACATTTAAGGAAAACAGTACATGTTTAAAAACAAGTTACTAAGGCTGCAAAACTAAACTACAATCACTGTGAGGAACCAATAATGGACTGGCAATTACCACCGTAAAATTAAAGAAACCTGAGTACATAACCTGTCCATGCTAGGGGATCTACATGGATATGATGAGAAAGTAGTCTAACTTCTTTGTTGTTACGGCATACAAGAAAAAAGGAAGAATGCATGTAAACTGCTCAGAGCACTTGGACAATGTGTACTGGATATGGAGTATTATTAGCTTACTACATAGTGAAACAATCCATCATCAGTTTAAGAAGGCTTTATTGTGTGTTGTTACAAGAGAGTAGAATAGTTTTCTAAATTATTGCTTCCATTAAGTTATAGCAATGAAACACATATTTCATTTTGTAGCCTAGAAAATAAGAGAGTTCAGATGCCACAATGTCCATTTCCAGGGTCAGCTAATTTATACGTGATAAGGTCTTTGGAAGCTAGGGATAACTGGAGGAGGAAGCTTTCCCGAAGAGCATGTAGGTTTACCAAGGCACATGCTTCAAGGAAGCCACTGGGAAATGTCCCCAGTCTCTGAAGAAAATCAGCAAAGTCTCAAAATCTCCAGCTCCTTAAACAGGTTGATTTATTTTTTTAACCCAAAGTGATTTATGCAGAGAATCTGAAAAATATTCAAGTCCATCAAAAGTCTAATTTGCATATATTTAAAGGACAATTTGGGAAAGGATTAACCAAATGTATGACAATACAGAGTAAAAGTGTCTATAGGTTCCTGAGCTTGAAAGAGGAAATTGGTAGTTTAAAAGTAGAAGGGGTTGACAGGCTTGAAAGAAAAGAAAACCGAAGACTATACTAGATAGGGAGCAGGAAGGAGGGAAGGAGGAGGAGGAAAGAGACAGAGAACACGAGTCTTTGCTACACATTTCACTCCAAACTTATGTCAAGAAAGGACTCTAGTCCCTGGGTCCCTGTTTGTATTTTTTTAGTGAGTGAATGCTATGTTGCTTTATAAAACATTGATTTGAAATACATTAACACGATCTCAGATGCATCTAGGAAACACATCTAATCAAGTGCTACCTTAACAGTTTGTAAAAAATAAAATAAAATAAAATAATAAAATAAAATAGCGGGTGTGAGAGGAACACACCCGCTTGTGGAAAATCAAACAAAATCATCCAGTCAAAATCATACTCCCAACTGCTGGCACATAGGTGAAGTCTCAAATGAGCATTTATGGATTTCTGTGGCACATCTAACATTTAATGATAATTCTATGAATGCCTGAAGAATTTTCACATTAAGGCCTCAAGTGGACAAAGCAGCTAAACTTGGCCTCAGGTCTCACAGGAGCATAACATTACATAGAACATCACTTCCTGTGGCCAAGTTACAAAGTATAAATTTGTGTTTGCTTTCACATGCAACACTGGGGTAACTCATAGAGAAAAGCAAAGTTTAGCACAGTGATGGTCTGCCATTATTCCGAAGAAGAAGCATTCACTAGTTACTTGAGTTGATAGTCTAAATAGATGTTTTCAGTGGATGGAATGGGTTCACCTAGTGAGACAGAGAGCTAATTCAAAACAGACGATGCTAACGGGAACACATGCTCCTCACCAGTATGTCCTCAGAATGCCACATTTATTAAACAGAAAATTAAGGAATTAACCAAATTACTTGCCAGGTAGTCACAAATTAGTTTTCTTTCTGATCCATTAAAAATGCAAATAACCTGAAATTTGATTAGTGTGATATCCCTCACCTGCACTCAATTATTTCATATATATATATATATATATATATATATATATATAGAGAGAGAGAGAGAGAGAGAGAGAGAGAGAGAGAGAAAGCATGAAAGTAAGCATGAAAGAATAAATAATGTTGTCCTTTATTTTCCAGGTAGCTTCACACACAGAGAGAACTCTAGTTCCCAAGGCATGACCTTAAGAGCATCCCAGAGATACAGTTCCAGCTGCAAGATGGGCCACCTCTGTCAACTAAAGTCAAATACTAGGAGGTAATAACTAACATTTATCTATATTTTCTCTAAAATAAAAGCTTATATCCATGTGAGCACGCAGTTTGCTGTTATCATCCCCATAACTTTATTAGTATAAATTATATGTACATTTATTCAGGTGTGGATATGGTCCTCTATTAAACCATCTGTTTAATACAAGCTGTTGAAAATACAGTATAAATGTACCACAGAAAGTATAAAAACTCACTTCCTTCTTTATAAAGTACCTCCTACATAGTAAGATGTTTTAATGTGGGTACTGCGCGTGTCATTTAATTCATGCCAAACAGATTGGACAAATTTTAAATGTGTTCATATAAAAAAAAATCAAAAGACAGAAAGGACAAGAGAAGGTCATATAAGATAGAAGAGTAAAACAGACTAAAGAGTGTGTATATGTGGCTACGATCTTCATTTGCAATGCAGAAAGGGACACATCTTTAAAATGTAACAGAAAATTAGTAACGTCCTTTTCAAGTCCTTCATCTTGGCTGAAGTACAAATTTGAAAATTACTCTTCTTGACCACTAGGTGGCTCACTTTCTATACCTTTGCTTGAACGAGGTGACATTGTGGCCCCAGCAAAAGGAAAACATTCCCACTACAGGTTATATACAGAAAGAAAGGGAGAATTAAAACAAACAAACAAACAAATAAAAAGAAGGTGATTCTTTTAGAGAGAAATCAGAAGGCAGAATCTGAGCTGTAACCATGCTTCTCAGCAGTTCTTGATACTGTCGTTCTAGCCTAGGAAATATTAGAAAAGTTGGCTTTAGACAGGCGACACTAAGAAAGGCAGGTGGAACCCTGTCTAAGGACCATTATGTGACCCAGGGAGAGCATATCACACTCCTCCTGAACATATTCTCGAAGTGTGACAGAGACCCAGGGAGAGAAACAGAGTCAGTCATCGGCAGAAAATAACATGATTTAAAATGAAAACAATAACAATAAGTCTAATCTTGAGTGCTCGGCATTAGAGTGCAGTAATGACAGAGGACTGAGATGAGCAGCCACCTCTCGAGATGGGGAGGTTAATGTCAGGAGAGAGTTGACTTCCCTGGCTTTGGAGATGGTTTTAGGCAATCACTATCCTTCGCAAACTGCATTGACTGGAGAGAGTATAGTAGGTTAAGAGCTGGAGATGCTTGTAGCACCCACTGATGTATTTCTATAAACAGCTTGACCATCTGGATCCCAACCCTCTTCACCAGGGAGCCGGTGGAACGTTTCTTTCCTCCCAGATTATAGCTCTCACTCAGCGCAGGCCTGAGGGGAGCGTACCACGTGCCATTGCTAGAGCTATATCATAATCCAAGGCCATTTGGGGAAATCCAGCTTGGGAGTATAACTAAACGACTCAGTTTTCTCAGTATTTAGCACCTGTTTGCATTTCATGAATGCGCATGTAGATTCCTGTTACCTTTCCTTCTCTTCCTTTGGCTTGGTCACCAAATTTCTTCAAGTCAAAATGCATACATATTTTTTAAAAAGTCTATGTGCCACACTCTTCCCCTCTAATGGGGAGGAATTGGAACACATGTAATGAAACAGCCCTGAACATCGGTACTCACTCATGACTCATCTTGACCTTATAGAATTCATTCTTTTCATTGACTTATTAAAAACTAATAATCACGCATCACTAATTTGCCATCCTTCCTCTCAAAAGGTCTCAAGGCCAGTGACTTGAAGCCACCACAGTGAGCGAGGAGTCATCACCTCTGGCTCCGAATAAAATAAAATTGATTCCGTCTCTTACCTCTCAGCAAAGACAGCTCTGAATGGCAATCCATAATGTTCAAGCAGCTGGTTAACTCTTCAACCTGCCTCACGAATCTACACTAGTGACGAGTGAGTGACTGAGACCTTGCAAGAAGCTCCAGGAGCTGACCATAAGTGAATTTGAGGCAGCAGGCACGTTAGGAGA
This sequence comes from Myodes glareolus, assembly GCF_982192425.1. Lineage (NCBI taxonomy): Eukaryota > Metazoa > Chordata > Mammalia > Rodentia > Cricetidae > Myodes > Myodes glareolus. The sequence goes on from NC_142049.1 coordinate 5,957,670, forward strand.
GCCAGAGCAACAACGGAATTGAATTACCTTCCACCTCTAGAGCAGGGTGTGTTAAAATCACTTCTTTGTATCTCTTAGATTGTTGGGTAGATTGGAAAATTTTGGCAAGAGAAGACAAAAAGTGAGTGTCCTTGGCCTCTCTGTAAGATTCCATATCAAAGCCATTCTGCCCTCTACCCCCTTGTCAGTCCTTTAGTGCAAGCTCTATAGCATAATACCATGGAAAGAGAAATATGCAGATTTTTATCTCAAGTTTACATAGGAAGCAAAGTGTGCTGTGACAGAAAGGTAAAGTTGTATACCATTTCACAAGAGCACAAAATCTCTTGCATTAAATCAGGGTATGACTATCCACCTTAGAAACCACAGGTATTATGGTAGTGGTATGGGAGTGCCAAAACACACGTGTTACATTCATGTTACAAATGGAAAGTCTCCGTCATGTTCTGTAGGGGTGTCTAACAGCACTACACTCCAGGGATACTGCAGACGGACAACTCTGGGTTCTTTTCTGACCTCCAAGGAGGCAGCTGCCAGGCTTCTTACATATAACCCTTTGGCTCCAGAGCTGTGCCCCCAGGGTGATTTTAAGTGGTTTCTTGACTTTCAGAATCAACAAGAAATCCTGCACCGGTGTCTTACATGAGAAGGCCAGCATCCCCAGTGAGACAAGTGCCGGAAGATGATGTGCAATCATTTTCCCATAAGGGTAACAAACAGAAACTGTTCCAAGTCAAGTACATTGGCAACATGGCACTGTAGGAGAGGCCACAGCAGCTTCTGTTTCCACAGTAAGGGCTTACCACACCTCCATTTAAACCTCTCTTCTCAACTCTTTGCTCACTCAGAGAATGAAGGACTTGACTTGGATATAGAACTGAGAGCTTCTGACATTTCCTTTATAATCATTATAAATCATCTGGCTAAGTTATAGTGGTCAATCCTCACAAAACTTCTTCATGAAAACACAGTAATGATGGTTGGCAGGTAGGCATGCAAACATTTCTGAATTTTTTTCTTTAACAAAAATGACTGGTAGTAGAAACATATATGGTTAAGTTATGTTTTGCAAGTGAAGATATGCTAACTAACATTATCACTCAAGTAAAAAATCTCTGGTTATAAAATCTACTGTTTTGTTTGCAAAAAGAAAAATAAAAGTTCGTTAAAAGTCAACCTGATTCTATCGCATTCTGGTGGAAAATACATCCTTAGGTTAAATCTTTACCATGTCGTGTTATCCCGATAGCCACTGCACCAAGACAAACTGACTTATAACAAGTACAAACTTCTGTTTAAAGCACAACATCCAGACCTATTTAAGAGTTAAAAAAGGAGAGAAAGAAAGAAGGAAGAAAAGAAAGAAGGAAAAAAAAGAAGAGGAAAAGATATTTGACACTAATCTGTGAGAAACACAGCAATTTGCATGACATTAAATAGTGAATCAGCACCTTTCCCGCCTGCCTCAATCACCCCACTTTAAACCCCCACTTTAAAAGTGAACCCCTAAGTTCCCACCCATTGGCTTTTCTTTCAGAAGGCTGATACATATTTATCCCAGCAGAGGCAAAGAATACGCCAAGCTCTTTAAATTACATGTGCAGAGTGGCGTAACAACTGTCAACCAACTCGAAGGTTAGACTCACACCCAGGCTAAATGGAAAGTTGCCTGTGAATCACAAAATGAATCTCACATTTGCTGTCTACTTGCAAAATCAGAGGGAGACCTGCAGTTACAATCTGCACTGAAACTTTAATCAGAAAAAAAAAATCCTTACTGAACTCTCAAGTCCCACAGTGTTCCTCCTCCTCCCGTGGAAAAGACTTTATCAGTTAAAAATAAACGTTGCGACAAAGGTTTTCTATACCTAAAGAAAAAGCTGCAAGCACCTACCTGTGAGTAGGTGAGGAGGTTTGCTGGTTAGAAAAGGGAGCAACTGGGAACTGGTTTTACCTGCCGCACCAAGCAGACTCCTCAAGCCTTTGGAGCGGGGTGCTTTCAAGCCAGAGCAGGAAAACAGCTGGCTGGAAGTGCTGCCTGCAAATGCATGTGACAGCTGCGTTTCAGCGGTGCCTCCGAAACTGGTCTCGGCTTCCTTCTCCAATAAATCAAGCTGCTTCTCGCCGCTCAGGAAGCTGAAGATGCGATTGCCGCCTCACTTGAGGGGAAAGCGCTGGTGTGCGTGTGTGTGCGCGCGTGTGTGTGCGTGTGTGTGTGTGTGTGTGTGTGTGTGTGTGTGCACTAACTGCCAGTTTCAGGCTGAGCTTATGTGTTCTGCATACTCAAAACCGCTCGTGCTGGGTGGCGGCCAGTCCACAAAGACCCCCAGCCTTTCGGGGGAGGATTCAACGTCCCCTGACCTTGCTGCTGGGGATTCAGGCTGAAGTGAATGGCTCACCCTTCAGTAGATTCAACAATCAATCAAATAAAGGAGATTGGATCAGCCTTAGATAGAGAAAGTACTCACTCTGGTAGCACCAAATTAAAAAAGAAGAAGAAAATCTCTGTTCAACATTTTACACCTGGAATTGATTTTTCCCCCATTTAATTTCCTGCCATGAGCACCGAGTCTAATTGATGAGTGTCTGAATTAAACTTTTTGCAATGTTGGCAGAGGCAGCTCAGAGTCCTATCTAGAAGCCGATTCAAACCGTTCATTGCAGAGATCAGCAGATGGGGATTCAGTAGTTACAAGTCAATTATGATGGTTTAACTAACAAACTATTTTCACAAACTAGAGATTCCTTATCAGAGTATGGATATTTGAGTAGAGAAGCAGAATCTAGACGGTAACCCATCCTTCATTTCATTAAAAAAAAAAAACTAAATGAAAATTAGAGAAATAACTTTGTTTACCTCTGTCTTAAGAGGAATAACTAAGGTGTTATTATTATTCACCATTATTTACTATGAAATTTTAAACAAATCACCTGAATCTGAGGTGCTTCATATGAGTATACAAAGTAAAATAGCAGCAATAACCATAGTGAACCAGCTATGTAAAGCACAGATAAGAAATACTATGGATCTACAAAGGGTTAACCACTAAGATACAGATTAAAAACAAATGTCCACAAGAAATTTACAGTGCCCTATTAAATTAGTTTGCTTTCTTGTGCGGTGATAAACACTAACCCACTAACCCAAAATAACCTGGGGGAGAAGGGCTTCATTTTCAACACAGAGGTTTCATCCATCACCAGGGGAAATCAAAGCAGGAACCTAGAAACAGAAGAATGGGAACCTGCTTTCTAGCTCACTTGTTCCTGACTTGAGCAGTGACATTTCATATACAGAGTAGGGCCATCTGGTCAGGAGTGACACCATCCCTCGTCGGCTATTCCCCTCCTATTCCAACCAGTAATCATGAAAATGACTCACAGACGTGCCTGCAGGCTAATAGAAGAGAGAGAGTTCTTCAACTGAGGTTGACTCTTCCCAGGTGTTTCAAGGTAACAACTTCAGCTAGCAATGCCAACTATGAAACACAGTAAACCTTTCAAAGTTTACAAGCTGAGTGACATTAGAAAGTTTCTCCACTGTTCTCTCTCTCCTTGCTATGATTTCAGTCCAGTGCTCATCCACAAAAATCCAGATAATCTGACATAGCAAAAAGGACCTACTTTGCATGTCTTTCCGCTACAGACAATAAAAAAAAAAACAAGGCCAACAAATTCTCTTTCAAATTAATGCTTTCCATTAACAATATAAGGGCCAGTTCGAAAAAAAAAATGCAGTATAAGGAACCAGAAATAGAGGTCAACGTACTGATAGTGCTAACCAAGGAATCCCTGGGTTCCGGAGATTTCTGTGTAATGATGCTGGTGACAACAGGCGCCCCGGAAAGTAGAACTTCTGCAACACACGTGGGAAACCAGCGTTCATCACGGGCTGACTCTGGTACAGCCGCTGCTGGGAGCATATTCCATATGCCGATATTGAAGGCCAGCACATCATGTGCCCATTATTACATGAGTTTTGTGAGCTTAGCTAGCACTGAGCAGAGAAAAAAAAATCAATTGCTAACAATTTCCAAGCGTCCATTTTTGTTAATTTCAGGAAATTACTTAACTCAGCAGCTCTCAACCTGAGGGTGGCGATCCCTTTGAGGGTCAAGTGACATTTTCACGGGGGTCACCAAAGACCATCAGAAAATACATATTTTTATTTTATTTTATTATTATTATTATTTTATTGCTATGAGTCACAACATTTTCAAACTTATAGTTACAAAGTAGCAACAAAAATAATTTTATGCTTGGGGTCACCTCAACATGAAGAAGTGCATTAAAGGGTTGCAGCATCATGAATGTTGAGAACTGCTGAATTAGCTTAAATTTAAAAAAAAAACTATTAACTGGAAATAACTTCAAATATAATTATTTTGAAAATAATAGCAAAACATTTTTATGTTATTCACTTATTATTAATATTTACTATACTGGCTATATTGTTTGTCTTAGAAAAAAAACAGATAGAGAGACAAAAGAAGGAGATTGAGATTTTACCCTTTTTTTGTTTTCTTGAGACAGAGTTCCTCTGTATAACAGACCTGACTGTCCTGAAACTCAGTCTGTAGACCAGGCTGGTTTTCAACTCACAGAGATCTGCCTGCCTTTGCCTCCAGACTGCTGGGATTAAATGAATACGACACCACTACCCAAGATTGGAGCATTTGGGGGATAAGAAACATATGCTGTGTCTCTACGATTTATTGTAGTACATATTTCATAAACATGCAACTATCTCTCCTTAGAAGCATGTCTTTAGTAAAATATCATTAACTACCTAGTTTTCATTATGCTAAATGAGCAAGTAATGTCTCTCTTGTCAGTTTCTTCCATAGTAGGTTATCTAGTCTAGAGACAGGTATTATATTTAATTACTGTGCTGCTTCCACAAATATTTAATATCTCTTAAATGTTTGTGCAAGCATGGAGAACTGGAATCTATCTGGATACATAAACAGACTGTTAGCTACCATCAAAACCAATCAGAAGCAGCTATAGCTTCACCTGTCCTCTCACACACATGTGCACACACACACACACTCACACACATGTGCACACATACACACACTCACACACACACTCACACTATATCTACATCTATATAGATAGACTGAATAAAACAATAATTCTAGAAGAAGATGGTGTGAATCTGAGAGGAAGATGGCAGCTGAGACATGGGAGGAGTTGGGGGAGAAAATGGGGGGTGTAGAAATGATACGTGCATATACTGTGCTCATGTATAAAATCTCAAAAGAACATAGACAAGTACTTTTTATTTAAAGACTTTCAGAAAAATAGAAGTAAAAAGAAACTTCTTCAACTCTATAGAGAGAACCGACACAAAATCTGACGGCGTTCTACTCAAATATGGTAACCAGCACTGTTTGCTACTGGGTCAGAAACAAATCTATGATGTCAGTTCTCACCACTTTTGGTTCAGTGTACCTTCCAGTCCATGCCAGAAAAGAAGGAAGAAATAAAGAGACTATAGTTTATAGAGAATTAATACAACCAAAACTCTTTTAAATGTGCATAATTATCTAGATAACAACTCATGAGAAATCTACAAAACAAAGTCAGTGCCTAGTATGTGAGCTCTGTGATATATCCATATTTATTGTATAAGAACAAAAGTCAATGTTCCTCTATGCACTAGCAATGAAGTGGGGTATGAGAACCTAAATTCAGAGCAATTAAAAGCAAAATAATAAGAGTATCATCATGAACAAATTGTGCACAAGATAGGACATTGGACAAATCACACCTGTAGTAATTTGAGATGCATGATAATGACACACTGGAAGTCCCACCCAATGGAGTCACAAATTGTCTCCAAGCTCTTTGAGGTTCAGTACTATGCCTATCATTGTGGATTTTCTTTTCTGAAAATATCTAAGGCGATTCGAAAATGTATAGGATATGGCCAAGAAACAGTTAGGTCAAACAATTTTAAGAAGTACCATCTTGAGAGGAATGAAACTGTTCAATTTTAAGATATCACGTGGCTGCAGCACTCAACACTATAGGAAACATTGGAGGGACAAAAAAAAATCAACCAATGAAAGAGAATGGAGAATTAAGGAGACCCACATAAGTATGCCAACGGGCAGCGATTCTCAGTTCTCGGATCGATAGAGAAGTTCATGCAGGGCACAGATTGGGAGGTGGGAAAATGAATAGAACAATTTATGACAGAGAGACAATAAAATTCCAAAACCTCTATGAAAAAGTACATGGGTTAATGAATAGCCATGTCTTCATATTGACAGTGAGTAACTACTATTTTAAAAAACAAAACAATAACCTACCCAATAATCAAACCATCTGTCCAGTCAGAGAGAAGAGAGTGTCGGAGTCTTCATTCTTCTGGTTTTCAGGTGGGTCTTCAGAAAATTGTAGTCACAGACCCCTGTAATTTCCTGAGACTAAATCCTACTGGTCCCACCCCTGCAATGCTATCTGAACATAGTAGGAGGAGAGTTAGCTGGGGATCTTGGAGAGAGCAGGCTATGAATGCCTAGAGTAATTGAAGTGCTGATAAGAAGACCCAGACAGTTCTAAGGCCAGGCTGGATCTGGGATCTCAGCAGAAGGATATCCTAGTTCTGCGAGGCTATAGCTAAACAAACAGCTTGTCCATATGGTCCCAGAACCGAGAGTTTCTAGAAGCTACTGCAGCGACAGTTTCAGTCCCTGCTCTGAGAGTGAAGCCCCGAGGCTCACAAGTCTCCCAACCTGTGGAGAATACATGAAGGCTCTTGAAGTGTAGTGGGGACCGCAGAAAGGAGGGCAAAGGCATCTTTCTGCAAACCTCCTCTCCTAGTGACTGAAGGAGCTCCAGAAGAACCAGGAAGCACTTGCCTTGCATGGAGTTCTCATCTTTGAAGGCCCAGTACTTTCCTTCGAGAAATCCTCTCTCTATCCAGCCTCAACTGTACTCCGTTGTTAGAGACATTCAGCTCATGTCTCAATGAAGAATGTGGAAGGTCAGCCTCCTGAGGTATGCCTAACTATTTATATATTCTCTCTTTGTCTAATCTTTTAAAATTTACTAGTTTTGGTTGGGGGGTGGTAGAAAATAAACTAGTAGATAAAAAGTTTTTTTTTAAAAAAAATAAAGATGCTAGGACAAGTAAAAATAGGTTAAAAAAAAAACTTGGACTGGAATCCCATAGTTGTATGAAAACCAACTCCAAATAAAGGCAGTCCTGAATCTAATCTTTAAGAAATCTTACAAAACTGTGTATTTTCAAGATTTAAGCCAGGCAAAATCTTTATAGTCTGTTAACAAAAACATGAGAGGCAAAGAGGGGAAAGGACCAATAATATATAGGCTCTCCTCTATATTTCATGAAAATATTAGCTCTTTTAAGACAATACACAAACTATATCATGAAAAATATTTAATACTTACAATGAAGATAAAGATAATGAAGATAAAGATCCAAAATATAGAATGAACTCATAAAACACGATAGTTAGAAAAGAGTGCAATTCAATGATAAGACAAGAAAATGAGGGAATATTCAGAGTTAGCATCCAGGCATATAAAATATCACAAAATGTTACATAAAAGCATAAATTCTTTTGTGAAAAAGGCAAATTAAGAGTGGCTAAGTGTAAAAATAGGAGGTCAACAAATACTAACAAGAATCCTGAGAAATTGGGTCATGTATATTGCTAGTAGAGTTATAAAATATGATGATGCTGGTCTCTGCTTAATCACAATTGATCCTTAAGCCCCAGCTGCCCAGAATCTATTGTCCCATCAAAGTAGAGGTTTTACTTTACTGGTTCTGGTTTCTTGTTAATTACAGCTGATTATTCATCTCCAGCTGGTCAGATACCACTGATTCTCCACACAAAAGGCCTGATTTAAAAAAAAAATCATTGCTTTTCTCTGAAGTCCACAAGCCAGGCCTCAATTGTGGGTATTGCTCTCAACATTTCTATCTTCTAAGCTCCCAAAGACCAGCTCTCCGAGCTGTGAACCCTTAATGGCTCTTCAAGCCCAAAGACTCAAAGTCCTCCCACTATCCTCACAGAAACACATGCTCAGGTCTGTCATAGCAGTACCCTTCAATCCTGGTAGCAAAGTATGTCCTCCTTAGGGTTTCATTCTGTCCTGTCTACTATGTTTTTGAATGAGATTGGGCCAGTTTCTGGGCTTTCTGTTTTATTCTATTAGTTAGTATACTCAAGCACGTCCTCTTTCCATTTCAATGGCTTTGAAATGAGCTTTACCATCTTGGAACATAATCAACCCTCAGGGCTCTTTCTTCTTAACATTTTAATATGTTTCTTTTATATGATATTTATGATTATTAAAACAAAAAACTTGTAGATATTTTTGGTTCAATCACATTCAATTTATAAATAAATGCAAGAATAGCTACAATTAAAATATGAGATCATTTTTAATTTAGAAGATGGAATTTATTTCTACTTCTTCAAGCTACTTGTGTGACTTCCGGGAGTGCCTGATATTCTTTATTTAATGCATTTCTTACTAACTTTATTCTCTAAAATTTTATTACTATGGTTATTATTTAATCAATTTTATTACCTAACTGATATTCATTCCTGCACAGGAAGAGTTAGGTTTCAGATGATAATATTGTACCCTGTAACCTTATTAAACTCTTATTTTTAATACAGCTTTATTATTTATTCTCAATGGCTTTTCATATATACTACCTTGTCATCTGTAAATTGAGTTTGTTTCTAATTTAAACTGTCACCGCTGCTCTTGTACAACTTATAGTGGATTATTTTCTAATATAGTATAGAATATGTCAGATAATATTTTGTTTAAGATGGGATATTGAAAAGTATCATTACTTTCTCTCTTTCTCTCTCTTTCTCTCTCTCTGTGTGTGTCTGTCACTGTCAAGACTAGATAACAGTGCAATGCTTGTATATTGTATATTCTGGAAGAATTTAAAGATTTAGAATGATTTACTTTTATGTGGATGAACAAAACATCAGGTATGTGTATTTCAAATTTACATTAGAAAATTTTTGAATATTTTAAAACATAATTGAATAACTCTTAAGCAATGGGTAAAACCACACCCTAAGTTTAAACCCAAGGATTGAAATACCGTTACCATGAGCTGAAAGCTCATTGTTCATTGGAAAGTCCTCACTAATCATCCTATCGATTTGATGGAATTTCAATACTAATCACTAACTAGATTTTAATAGGAACTGGCAATCTAAAGGCAAAACTATAAGGAAAAATGAATGCTTTGGGATGCAGGACCCTTGTGAGGCAAATGCTGCCTTAGGAGGTGTGTGGTCCAGAGGAGACACCTGTCCTGTTTAATCCTCTTCTCACCTCAGCACGGCAGCTGCCAGGATGCCCAGGGAGGATGGCAAAGATGGCAGGAACATGGACGTACTTCTGCCTCTGTCTATATAACCAACACAGGACACAACCCAAAAAACCTGGGAACTCATCCGAGATAGAAGTGTATTTTATTCAGTAGGAAATATTTGTATTCCCAGTTCAAAGTCAGGAGAGCAGAGACTCAGGAAATAAGGTAATAGTTGATTTCTTTCATGAAAAAATAAGACTTTGAAATGTGAAACAAGTTTTTTTTTTTCTTTTACTAGTAAGAATGCTTACAGATGAAAAAAAATTAGCTAGCATATTTTTGTCTTTCTCACTATGGTTTTCAAACTTCCCTACTTTAAAAACAAACATTTTTACTTATATTCTATCATATTATACAAAAATAAAGTATAAATTATGGTTCTATTATTTTAATATTAATACTCTGTCTTCTGTATTTCACAGCAGCTCCCATGGAGACATTGTTATTTCTATTCCATAGCTACTTCCCCCATCTTTTGTTCTAGCTCAGTCTGATAAAATGAATACTAATTCCTCCACACATCTAACTGAAGTCAATCAAGATGTTCTGTGACACTTAGTGGACTTCTATCCCAATACAAGAGGGATTATTATTCTTCAGTTAAGAAGGGCAAAATGTTTTAGGGAAAATAATTTTAGGAAGAACATCTTTCCTGTATGAACCAGGTAAGAGGGATATGAATTTGCTAGAATAGGAGACATGCCGCTTAAATGTTTTATGCACAATGCTAAAAATAAGTTTTAATTTTTATTCTTTCAAAAGATGTTTGTTAAGCGCCAACCATATGCCAGGCATTTTGTAAGTCACTATATGGGAAAGGGAAATAAAAAGTAAAGCCAGAAGAAAAATGCTTTCTATTATTAAAGGTTATGGAAACATCGACACAAGACAATGTAAGAAATATTGATCAGAAAATAGGATATCTTCTTTATATGAAAAAAAATCTCTGCCCTCTTGCCTTGTGATAAAACTTTATTGCATCTCATATGAAGACCGACACTAATCACTAAAGTGTTAGAAAACACAATTTCTGAGTTCAGTTAGACATGAGGAGGAATCAGCACTCATATTTAGATCAGATGTCAGGAGCAGTTGTCTCCAGTGATCCTGGTATGGGCTGTGCCAACCAAAGGAAGGTAGGTGGGAGGATCTATGCAGGAAAAAATTCCAAGAAAGAACTGTGGGCACACTTCAAACTGTAGGCATGAAAGAATTCTGTTGAGGGAAATAGAGTAAGGCTCAAGATTAAATCAAGAGATTTAGCTTCAGGGTAAAAGTTGAGTTACTACATGAAGTAGCAAGCAATCAATAAAATTTAAAAATAGTGATGTGGTCAATTTTCTATTTTTAACATGTTCATTGCTCGGTAGAGATTGATTTTTATAATGAGAAAGAAAACAAAGACAGCAAGAAAAAATTACAAAGCCATTGCCCATGTTTGAAAGTACACAGAAACCCAAAACCCTACACTCACATCCATGTATACACACACACACACACACACACATACACACCACACACACCATCTAGCTACCCTGTTTATATCAGTCTAGCTGAGCTTTTCAAACGTGAACTTCCAGTGTTTCCTTTTTGTCCATGTTGAAAACATCTTGTGGTTTCTTTGTCATACAGTCTGTTCAGTGATCTGTCCTCAGATCAGTTTGCCAACACCAACTACCTTTTTGGAGCTCCACACCTGCCCAATGTTCCCATACCCCTCAGTATCATTACCCCTCTATGAACTGGGTTAATATGGTACCTTGTTTGAAAGCCAACATACTGAGAAGGGGTTTCATTATTTAGCCTCAGTTCTTAGCACCTGGTCTCATTTATGTGCATTTAGTTCATACCATGCTGTCCTATAAGCATAAATTATAATTTTTGAAATTTGGAATTACTTTTTAATAGATTGTCAATGCTTCTTTTAAAAGATTCACTTTTATTTATAGTGTGTGTGTGTGTGTGTGTGTGTGTGTGTGTATTTACGCCATGTGTTTGCCAGTACCCTCTGAAGCCACAAGAGAGTGTCAGATACCTTAGAGCTTGTAGTATAGGCAGGTGTAAGTGGCCCCACTGGTACTGGGAACTGAACTTGGTGCATCTTTAAATGCCACAGTTCCTCTGCTGAACTACCCTTTGAAGTCTCAAGCATGTCAAATCTTGCAAACAACATGTCTACGGTTTTATTTTTTATTTTTATTTTATTTTATTTTACAGTGTATTAACTTAGAGAAGATTTCGAAAGTATTGAACACTTTGCTATCAGTCTTCCAGTCCTTGAAAATCAAGATTGTTTGCATTTGTTTAAACTAAATTTCACTGGATTTCTTTCAATAGAGTTTTGAAAATTGATAATAAAATGCTTTGGCTTTTGTTAAGAGTATTATTTAATTCTTATGTGCTCCTGTCTGTAGTTCTGTAATTTGGTATAATTGTACTTCTGTCATTATCTTGATAGTATTTGGCTTTTAACTATTTTTTGTTTGTTTGTTTCTTCCTTTCTTTTATTTTTGTCAGCACTAGGAATGTGTCAAGAGCTCATGCAGGAGAGGCAGTAAGTACAGTAAGCTGAAGTCCAGGCACTTTTCTTTGATACTTTACCTGAAAGATATACCCCTAATGTCCACACACTTCTTTTTCCTTGATCTTTCTCTCCATAGTGGTGTCAGTCCACAAACAGAATGCTGGTTTACTGAGTGGAGGATGCATGCACTCACTTTGTGTGTAGCAGGGGAGTTTTTCACATCCTGATTGTGGTTTTTCCCTCCCTACTCCATCTAACTCCTTCTGTTCCTCTGCCATATGAATCCACTCCACTCCTATCTCTCACTAGAAAACAAAACCACTTCTAAAGGATGATGTTAAAATATAAAATAATGAGATAAAGCAAATGAAGGAAGAGGAGAAAAAGAGCCCAAGAAAAGGCACGGGAACTAGACATAAAGCAAAGAGCTAGTCACTTGCACACTGGTATACTCAGTACACTTATACTCAGGAATCCTATAAAAACATAAGCCTGGAAGCCTTAAATCTACATAAAGGGCTATTAAGTGGCTGGGGAGAGAAAAAATTAAAAATAAACAAAAAATTTAAAATTGCAAAATTAAAGGAAAAGAAAAATTGCTGATAGAACATTATGAGAAAAAGCACTTCCAAAGATGCTGTTGAATTCATTTTCATTTGCCTGCCTACTGCAAAGCAAGCAGAAGCCTACCTTTCAATAGTTTGTTTTCTCAGTAAGACTCTTTTGGAGAAAACTAAATTTTTGTTTGTAAGTGTTTATCAGCTGGGGATTGTTTCTGAGTTACATATGGGGGCGTATGTCCCCTTCTCTCTTTATTCTTGGGTCCTATCTGGTGAGTCCTGTTCAGGCCCTGTGTACACTGCCTTGTTCTCGGTGACTTCATATAAGCAGATGTCAGGTTGTACTTAGAAGGCCTTTTCCCCTTGATGTCCTTGATCTCCTCTGGCTCTTCCATTCTATCCATTTCCTCTGCTGTGGGTTCCCTGAGCCCCGAGTGTAGGGCTTAGGGAAGACATCCAATAGGATTGGGTGTTACAAGGTCTCCTGCTCTCTGCACATCTTCAGACTGTGCATCTCTGTATTAGTCCCCACCTACTACAGGGGAAGCTTCTCGGGTGACGGTTGAGCAAGGCACAAATCTATGAGTAAAGCAGAATGTCATTATGATTCACGTTATTGATGTTACTTTAGTAGATCAGTAGTATTTGGTTTCATCTTAGGTCTCCGGCAATCTAGTTTCAGATTCTTGGCCACTCAAGCAGCAATGGTTATGGGTTGCATCTCACAGAGTGAGCTTTAAGTCAAATCAGATGTTTGTTGCTAACTCGCAAAAGCATTATGCCGTTTCTATAATATATATTTAACTATTGCTGTTACCTCTTTCGATTTCATATCTAAAATTATCCGTGTGTTATTGTCTTCTAAAACCATGTATCTTTGTGAGGTTTAAGGTATCAGGATTCACTAGCTGCCCTTCTCTCCAACTTCAGAATATATACTATGCAAACTCATGACAAGAGACTTAGAAGGCATGAAAATAAGAAGCTATTTTTCAATGTGTGACACCTATGAGACTTTCCATCTACGCAAGACCCCTCTTCGCTTACCATCCTTGTTTTACTATTCATCTCAGTTCAGAGATCACGAAATTCATGGCATCTTTTCCTCGTATTCACTTTCCCATACAGCTCTTCTCCGTCTTTAGAGCAGCAACACCATTTCTGTGTGGTTGTATTACTAGATTTAGGGCTGGATTTAATGGCTGATTTTTGTAATGTGTTATGAGTATTAAGACACTGAGACCAAGATGACTGGTGCTGGAGCGCACCTTTAATCCCAACATTCAGGGAGGCAGAGGCAGGTGGATCTTTGCGACTTCAAGGCCAGCCTGCCCTACAGAACTAGTTCCAGGACAGCCAAAGTGACACAAGCAAAGGCTGCCTCAAAAAATAAAAAGAAAGAAAGAAAGAAGAAAAGAAAAGAAACTGAAACCAACATCTTGATTTTTTTGTGGATTTCTTGTCTTAATGGAAGCAGGCATGTTCATATTTGCTGCACAGTAATGACTCAGTAAATTATGTGAATATAAAAAATGAGTTTGTTTACAATAGTTCATTTTACCAGAATCCAAAAGTATTATTTAATATATTAATTATTTGCCATCTGCCATACTTACTTAAGTTGGAAAACATTACTGTATGTCAACGTCCTTAGATTTTAATATTTTTTACACTTTTGGGATCAAACATTCTCTTATCTTAGTGATGAACTGCTGGCATTATTTTCCACTTCAAGAAGCACTGAGATATTTGCTTGGCTGAAGAACGAGAATCTTGGTGTAGCACACAGAAACTGTGGACAGCATGGAATTTTGGAACCGAGCATTTGAACCAAGAGCTTTTTGTAAGGATCCTGAAATCTGCTGAGGTTTCTGGTGTTTAGAGGTTGAAGTGCAGTGAGAGCAATATCATTCTCCCAGATGATAGCCAAGGTTCTTTTAATGAAAAGTGTTTATTAATTTGGAGAAGAGAAGGGAAGTGCTCAAGGGAGACTATGGATGGAAGGAAAGGAGAAATGTTGTAAATATTTTATAATCTCAATATTTAAAAAATTAATTCAGAGAAATGAATGGATATTTGCTTTAATAATGAAGTCATCAAAAGTCAGTCAAAGAGAAAGACCTTTTTTTCACTGTTTGGAGTCCCACAAGATGGCCAAGCTGCACAACTGTTACATACCTGCAGAGTGCCTAGGCCAGGCCCTTGCAGGCTCCCTGATTGTCCATTCAGTGCCTACAAGCCCAGGTGAGTTGATTGTGTAAGACCTCCTGTGGTGTCCTTGACCCCTCTGGTTCCGACATCCCTTTCTACTCCTCCTCAACAGGATTCCTGTATTCCTTCTAACATTTTGCTCTAGGTCTCTGCATTTGTCTCCATCAGTTGCTGGATGGCACCCTTTGATGAAATTGGGCCAGGCACCAATCTTGTTCCAAAGGATGGCCAGCAGTTCAGGCTACTTACCTGCTATTGCTAGGAATCTAAGATGGGTTTCTCCCTGTTGATTCCTGGGACATTGCACTGTGTCAGGCTTCTACTTTGTTCCTAAACACCATCTGCCTCCCCTGCGCCCCCCAACCCTGATAGCTCAATTTCCCATTCCCAACCATCCTCAGTTCACTCAGAAAATCTCTGCTATTTCCCCTTTACAGGGATATCTGAGTGTCCCTTCATGAACTCTCTTTGTTTCCTAGTCTCTCTGGGTCTGTGGATTGTAGCATACTTATCCTTTATTTTGTAGCTAATATCCACTTATAAGTGAGCATATACCATGTTTGTTTTTTAGGTCTGAGTTACCTCACTCAGAAATATTTTTTTCTAGTTCCATCCATTTGTTTTCAAATTTTTCTGCTGTCTTTGTTTTTTAGCAGCTAAGCATCACTCCATTGTGTAAATGTGTGACTTTTTCTTTATCCAGTTCACATTTGTGGGACATCTACGTTGTTTCCAGATTCTGGTTATTGAAAAACAAAGCTGCTATTAATATAGTTAAGCAATGTTCTTGTGTGATTGTTGAGTATCCTTTGGGTATACAACCAAGAGTGGTCTAGTGGGATCCTCTTCTGCATAAGCTGGCACTCGTGTTTTTGACCTTAGCCATTCTGACAGGCATAAGATGGAGTCTCAGGGTCTTTTTGATTTGCATTTCCCTGATGGCTAAGGGTGACAAACACCTTCTTAAGTATTTCTTGTACATTTGAAATTCTTCTGTTGAGAATTCTCTGTTTAGATATGCACCCAATTTTTAATAGTGTTATTTGATGTCTAGCTTCTTGAGTTCAGCTCTCTGTCAGATGTGGTTATAGTGAAGATCATTTCCCATTCTGTGGGCTACCATTTTGTCCTATTAGTGGTTTACTTTGCCGTTCAGAAATATTTCAATTTCATGAGATCCCATTTATTAATCGTCAATCTTAGTACCTGTGCTACTGGTGTTCTGTTCAGGAAGTTGCCTCCTGTGACAATGAGTTTGAGATTATTTCCAACTTTCTCTTTTATCATGTTTAGTGTTTCAGGATTTATGTTGATTTCTTGAGTTTTTGCAGGATGAATGATATGGATTTATTTGCATCTTCACATTGCCGTCTCATTAGACCAGCACCATTTGCTGAAGATGTTTCTTGTTCACTTTACCCATCCTTAACACATAGAGAGGTGCTTAGTATTGCTGAAAGTTGATTTATCATGTTTTATTGATACTCACCAGAGACTTGTCTTTTCCTGGATGGTGATGCAAGAGGATGGGATTGGGTGAGCAGGGGTGAAAGTGAGGGGATGTGGGAGAGAAACTAGGAGGAGAGGCTGTGGGAGATCCTGTAGCCAGGATGTAAAAGAAATAGATGGATTTAAAAAAGGAAAGAAAAAACAAGGTAAGTTGTGAAACTGTCACAGTCCGGGGCAATATAGTTATCACATCCTCATCTAAATGGATGCTCGACAAGAAAACATCATTAAGTTAAAAA
The DNA here is from genome assembly GCF_982192425.1 of Myodes glareolus. Taxonomy (NCBI): domain Eukaryota; kingdom Metazoa; phylum Chordata; class Mammalia; order Rodentia; family Cricetidae; genus Myodes; species Myodes glareolus. The sequence goes on from NC_142049.1 coordinate 5,974,104, forward strand.
AAATGACACTTTGGAATTAAGTATGGACTCGTGTTAATGACAGCAAATAAAGATTGGTCCATAACTGGTGAAATTCAGTGTGGCAAAGCATGTATGCAAGTGATAGTGTCAGCATGGATTGATGCCACAATTCATTAAATCCATTTAAAAATAAGACAGAATGGAGGCACCTGCCTGTAATCCCAGCAGCTCAGAAAGCTGAGGCAGGAAACTGAAGACTCACTGGAGTCGGTGGATTTGAGATCAGACTGAGTAGCAAACAAGACCCCCACTTTAACATATCTTAAGAATATTTGTCCAGCCCCCTTCTCTCTCCCTTTCAGAAATTTAGATGATAAAATACAGCCTAACCAAGTGTCTGGATAATGATTCATGCCAGGAACTCATTTCTTTTGTTTCTGTCTTTGTGCCTTAGTATTTCCAGCATTGCTGTCGTGCTGTTGATGGGATTTCAGTTTCTGATTCCGTGCTCACTCTCTCCCTGTGAGGCAGAGAGCTTGTTTTGTTGCTGTTTCCCATACTAGGAATGGAGCCAATGCCTAATGCACGCTTGCTGGGCACCATGCCACTGAGCTGTACCCGAAGTCCAAGAGAGCTCTTGTTCTGGTGTCTGGAGGTGTCATGGTAGAAACCTCTGCAAGAATGTGTGCCCTTCAACCAAGAAATCCATGTGTTTCTTGTCTGTATGATTTCAGATCTGGTGTTCAGTTTACCTTCTGCTGGCAACAGTCACATTCTGATCCTAACATCTTTCTGAACTCAGTCTCTGTGGTGATACCACCAATCACTTCTCAGTTATCTTCTCCTGGACACCCTTGCCACTTAAGGTCCCACACCTGACCTTGACATTGCATTGCCTGGAATCAGTGCCATTCATTTGCACTAAGTTAAAACTTTAAGTTTTTATTAAAATGAATGCAATGATTTCTAAGAAAAAAAAAGAAGAAAAAGAAAGAAAATGAAAATATTCTTAGTCTGTGAAGTATAAGGAGATCTTATAACACCAAATCTTTGCGAAAACACATCCGAGCCTCCTTAAGTGTCTTAGACCCGAGGAAGCAAAAGCAGCTGTGCTCTTAGGAGAAGTTCAGGGCTTCCGCACCAGAGAAATCAAAGCTACAATGACATTTCATGAAATTTTAAGGCAGCCTTAAAGAAAAATCCTTTGTAGTAATAGCTTTTGTGACTGACTGAAAGCAAAATGATATCCCTTTCTGATGAAAAACACTACCATCAACAGCATTCATATTCTTATCATGTAAAATATCATGCGTGCATGCAGTCTCTCCAACACAGGCTGTACCCTGAAGAAAAAGAGTCAGCTTTAAAGGAAAAAACATACAGTAATAAAAAGAACCATAAGGCAGATTACACACACACACACACACACACACACATACATATACATATATATAGTGATTATATATTATACACATATCGATTATATGTATACTGTGATTAAATTTATTACTGTGATATATATTATATATCACAGTATTATATATTATAAATACATCAATATACAATATATATTAGACAAATACTTTAGAATGTGAAAGTTTTCCAAATAAATGATAATATGGATAGGCTGCATAAAATGAAAAACATTAAAGCTTATGTGCATAAGCTATTTCACAATAAATAGCTTAAAAGTTGTTATCCCTCATTGGAAAAAATCCAAGATCATATTATGAAACTTATTATACACTATGAGAAAATTTCCAAATGAAACAAAGGGTGGAACAGGAATAAATAAGAGCAAGATACATGAAACATGTATGAAAAATTTTTCAACAGTCCAAAACTATGATATTTGATACCCAGAAGAAGAAAATGAAAACCCACAATTGTTTTTTCTGTCTCTTTGTTTATTATATATTTATGTTTAAGTGTGTCTGGAGGCCTGTGTGTAAACATTTGTGCCCAGGCATGTGGTGTCCAAAAGTTGAGGTCGGGTGTACAGTTCCTTAAGGGTTCTTCACCTTATTGTTTGAGACAGTCTTTCATGGAACCTGGTGATTTGGATTCCCTCGTCCATTTGATCAGAGAACCCCAGAGATCATCTAGTCATTGTCTGCCCACAGCAGAGATCAGAGTTGTGTGCCACTGAGCCAGGCCTTAGTATGCGGATACTAAAGTTCAAACTTGGTTCCTTATGCTTATACGGCAAGCAGATTCCCAACAGAAGTCATCTCCCCTGTCACAATAGACGGTGTTTTAAGCCCACAGATGGTTGAATTTTCTTAAACTGAGCAAAAGCACAAACTACCTGAAACAAGACATTCAGAACAAAAAGGACTTAAAGAGACCAACAAATCACACCTATGTACAGCAACGGAAAATAACTGCTGGCGGGGAGAGAGAAAACCCCTTGCAGAACTCCAAGAACAGAGTTCCCAGTGGGAACGGAGAGCTGAGAGCAGTCTGGAGATGCTAGAGTTGTGCATTTGAAATGGCGAGGAAGGGTGAAATCCTCAGCAACCTCAAAACTGCACGATGATATCACATTTAGGAATAAATTAGTAGGGTATTATCAAATTAGAATAGGAGAAGTAGTTACTGAACAATTCATTACACTACATGGAATATGACATTTAGCAGTGACTGGAATTTAAAAGAAAGGAACCCTTTATAGGGTATAACTGCAAAACACAAAGAATTTTGTGAGAATGTGTAACAATGCATAGCACTGGAACTATTACATATCTTTAAGGAGTTACGTCCCATTTGATGAACTAGGGTGCACTTCACATTCCAGGATTAATCATAATTCCCACATCATAGTGAACTCACTAATATAGTGTTAGAATACATGATGACACTTTTAAAACCCCACAATTTTTTAAAATTGATTAAACATATAAATTTAAGACTAGGAAGCAATGAATGAAGAGGAAAAAGTAGATAATACCAAAATTATGTTACATAATTGCTTAAATATATGTAAAATAAGCCAGTATCAGTAGCATTATCTGGCCTGAGTGTAATAAATATTAAAATAAAAAGACATTGTTAGCATACATATGTGTGAACATAAACTCCAATCACACCTGCTTATTGATTGCTATGAAATATATAGAAAAAAGTTCATAAAAATAGGTGTGGCATAAACATTAAGAGGAAATCGGCATGGTTTTATAATGTTAGGTAATTTATGTTTTAATGGAAATTTATTTAGTATTGCTGGATATAAGATACTTTATATTAGTAATTTATTGAAACTTAAAACATACAATAATAAGTTGATATATATCCAAGAAAATAGATTCTCACGTCAAGCAACATCAATATCAACTGATTTAAAATGGTAGAAAACAAATCAACAATAATACATGTATATTTGTAAAGATTACACTTTTCCTTAGTTTGGTTTTGTGTGTGTGTGTGTGTGTGTGTGTGTGTGTGTGAGATATAACCACATACACACAGTTATGTCAGGACACACAGATTGATTGTGTTCCATACACAGTCATTTGAGCGCACACATAGAAATTTCAGAAGAAACATGTTAAAAGTCAGTGCTCTCCTTCCAACTTGTGTAACCCTGGGATGAAACTCAGGTGTTCAGATTCTATTTTAGGTTTCTCCACTCAGCCTTCTCATCAGCCTTAGAGAGAATTTCTTCCTTTACATTTGTCCCTCAGATTCATTGGTCAGAAGACTTCAAAGATGCCCAAATATCTGCCATTGCTGTTGCTTTTTGCCCTTAGTTGTCTCCCAGAACTTGAACGTAAGACTCTGTGGCTGAAGATATCACCTACTTCTGACACAGCTTGAAGGAATTGAACTGGACCTGACTTTGGTGCCTAATTCCTGAAGATTTCTTCTCATGTCTGAATGGGCAAAGGCAAGCTTCCAAGGAAGAAACATTCAACAGTCCTACAGAGCTTTATGTCTATACACCCTAACAATAAGCAGTATGAAAAGATGGTCTCAAGGGTTCAATAGTGTCACTTCTGTCTAGGCGATAACTAGTAGCTAATTGTACTTAAGGCCCATTGCATAGGCGGCAATTGATGTCTGGTACTGTAAATCTAGGAAACTACCTTAGAGCTACAGGCAATTGATGGCTACTGATAGAGGGTTTGCCACACTTCCCCAGGGATGACTTCCCTGGATAATAATGTAATCCTGAGTGGTTAGTCCTAAACACATATTCATAAGAGTAACAGTAATAATTAAAAAACAAAGAAGTCATGAATTTGTGGAGGGTACAGGAAGAGTTAGAGGGGAAGAAGGGGGAAATGATGTAAACACAATGCTCATGCGTGAATTTCTCAAAAAACTTTCATTAGAAGAGAACAACAAACCCATACAGACAACCTAAACAAGTTTCAGTCATACATTGCTAACCAAGTATGTCACAGTGAACTGATGCACTATTACATATGAGCAAATTTAAACCACTGGCCTATTCAACAAATGGAAATCACAAGCAAAATATCAAATTCAATGAGAGAGATACACAAATATATCTGTATTAATTAGTTAATAAATAATAATTGTCAAAGAAATCAGATGGTGGTTTATTCTGGATAGGAGGGAAAGGATATGGGCTAAGACATGATCAAATGCTATATGTAACAAGGCTGGTAAAAACCTGGAGAACGCACAGATTTTTGTGTCATTTGCTCTAGATGTATATACTGTGCCAGGTGCATGTTTTGTCCATCCATATAGAGATGCAAAACTAGACAAACTTGAAATTTGCAGTGGATATAAAAATCCACAAAAAGTTTATTTTATGGCTGTAGTTGATAGATCTTTCCTTCTAGAGTATCATTGCCTTTTTCCAATCTCTAATCCTTTCCTACACACTCTTTGAGACCTCTGAATCACTTTTCGCACACTTCTCTCCTTTCATAACTGAAAATAATCTAATCATTGAAAGCCGCCAAAGAATGGGGAGGCTATTGGAATTACCATGAATATAATTTATAGTTCATAATAGCTTCTCTTTTAACAGCTATTAACAGTTTTTCCTAAAGACGCTGCACACACAGCCTTTGTCCTGGAAATATTTAATGACACCAATCATTGGAAAATAATAACCTTCTTTCAAAAAGGAACAGAAAGTAGGAATCTTTGTCATTATTATGTCATCTGGATTTGGAAAAATCCAAATGAAGAAATAGCTGGGACATATTTGACACTCTTTCGAATGTCATTCTTTGGTTGGAAAATATAGCAGCTTTATGCTGATAACCTTTTAACACAAACACACACACACACACACACACACACTTTCACTCAGAGAAAGAGAGAGCAATTGTTTCTGAAAAATGTTGCAATTAATAATAACGTATCAATAGAAAAAAATAAAGGCAAGTAGAATAAATCTCAACATGTGCTAGCTTTAATGAGCAACATAATTTCAGTACTGACATTCAAGCCTGAGACAAGTTTTCTCATAGCCAACACAAAATAGTACATAATTCAGGGGATAAATATTCCATTACTCAAAGAAATAACACGTTTTACATGACTGAATTCTAATAGCTTTCTTATGTGTGACTTTATAGAGAATCTCACTGCTGTAATGTCTGCAATAACATGGTTAGTGTTACTAAAACAGCACCTTTATGTTTCTCGTTCAGATAGTGACTTTCAATAAAAACCAAGGACTTAACTTTAAAATGGAGCTTGGTGAAGGCAAGCTGTTATAGTTAAACTTAAAATCATGATACCTGAAAGTGAAATTCCTGGAGAAGTCACTGGACTCATTTTTCCTCAACTCTTTCTATTTAATTGGCATGTCCAACAGTATAAATACTGTCAGGCTCATTGTGCAATTTTTCATTAATCCTAAGTCGTTGAATGAGAAGACAGGTGTAATAGAAGTGTGGCCTAGAGTGAGCTGGAACTTGGAATAGTGTCGCCTTTGATCAGATACTGAGTACATCAAGAAACAAATAAATCTATGACTTGGAAGGGATCCCGTGATGGATGTGTTTATTGCCATAGAATTGGAACCTCAGTCAGGATCTCCAAAACATATATAAACTCCGGGTTCAGCAGTGCTTGCCTGTAACTAAAACATAAGCTGCCATAGACAGGCAAATTCCCAGAGGCTTCTGGTAAGCACACCTTGCCAACCTCTGTGCTCTGGGTTTACTGTGAGACTCTGTCTCAAAAATCTAAATGGAGAATAGAATAGACAACTATGAAGGATCTCAGCCTTCTTGATCCAACGCATGGGTGTAGGGTCCCACTCGCACAAATCTTAACACCGCCACAAGAGAAATGTAAGTCTGTTGATATGAGGCCCAGAAACCCAGGACTGTGCATCAGTGAGCAAAGCAGACAAATCTGTATGCTGTGTTGACAAAATGCTTGAAGGATAAAATAGTTGCAAGAACAGATGCTCATTAAAGATTAGAAAGAAGAAGTAACTTTATCATAGAGATAAAGTACTATAGAGGGCAAATATTTATTCACAAAAAAGTAAAATAAATATGTCTCACAGGGTTTTTAGTGATACAACTCAAGAACTCTTAATTTTTTGGACTTGCCTCATCACTACAGAATGGCGTCCACGTAGTTAACTGCATCCACAGAAAGCCTGAGAAAGCTTGGGAAAGAATAAAGCGTTTTTCTTGGTAGCAGCAATTTCTCAGGTCTGCTCTGCTTGCTAGAGGCAAGCAAGTGCTCTCATCTAAGAGAGACTTCCTGACTCAGCTTTAGCTGCAAAACCCTGCAGCTCTTTTAAGAGGTCCTGCCACCCAACACTCAAAAGGTGTTGATGGAAAGGTGAACGCATGCTTTTCGGTTTTCAGCCGTAGCAGGAAAAAAAAGCTGTGCCATTTTAAAATGCCGACTTTCTGGGCCGCCTCACTACAATAGACATCTATGTTGTTTCCAGTTTCTGGCTTTTAGGAATAGAACAGCAATTAACACATTTGAGTAGGTGTCCCTGCAATAGATTGAAGCATTTTTTTTAGAAGTATGTTCAAAAGTGATATAGCTGGATATTGAAGTAGATCAGTTGTCATCTTCCTGAGAAACTACCATATTGATTCCCAAAGTGGCTGTATTAGTTTTGATTTCCAACAACCATGGAGGAGTGTCCCCCGCTTGCTCTTCATCTTTGCCAGAATGAGCTTTCACTTGTGTTATTGATCTGAGACATTCTGATAGATATAAGATGGAATCTCAAAGTAGTTTTGATTTATATTTCCCTGGTGGCTAAGAGTGTTGAACATTTCTTTGTTTCTCAGTAATTTCAGTTTTCACTATTGAGGATTCTCTGTTTCAATCTGTACCACATTTTTTATTAATTAAATTTTATTTCATTTATTTTATATACTTACTGTACTTTTCCTTCCCCTCTCTCTTCCCATTCTTTCCTCTCCTCCTCCTCTTTGACATCCAACCACTCTGCTGTTTTTGTTTAGAAAGGGGCAGACCTCCCATGGGTGTCAACAAAGGATGAACTTCAAGCTGAGATAGAACTAAGCTCCTCCCTTTGTATTTAGACTTGGCGAGGCAACCCATTATAGGGAATAGGTTTCCAAAGATAGTTCAAGTGTCAGGAACTGGTCATGACCCCAATGCTAGGAGTCCCACAAATAGACCATGCTATGCAACTGTCACATATATGTAGAGGGTCTAGGTCAGTCCAGTGTAGGTTCCTAAACAGTTGGTTCAGAGTCTGTGAGCTTCTTTGAGCCCAATTTAGTTTGAAGTGAATTATTTGCTTTTTTTAATATTTAGTTTCTAGAGTTCTTTACATATTTTGGGTATTAACCTTCTACGGGGTGTATAGGTGGTAAAAATGTTTTCTCAATGTGTAGGTTGCTGCTTTTTATGAACAATGGTATCTTTTGTCTTACAAAACTTTCCAATTTCATGACGTCCCATATATTTATCATTGATCTTAGAACCTTCTCATATATTTTTCTCTTTAGAAAGTCTCCTCGCTGGAATAGAAAGAGCAGGTGGGAAGGGTTAGAATAGAAGGATTTGAGGGAAGAATTAAAGGGAAAAACAGCTAGAGCTGAGGAACCTTAGAAGGGTTGTTAGAAACCGAGCACAGGGAAGCTCCTTAAGATACGTGATGGCGAGCCTAAGGAAGTGTCCAAGTAATGGGGGAGACAGAGTCCTCACTGGCCATCCCTTGTCACTAAAGATTCCAGATCCTCCTCACCTTCATAAACCTCATACTACATACCTTAGTCATTCCTCTCTTCCTTTAGAAACAAGCAGACCAACAGAAAGAAATGAAAGCAAGAATAAAGCAAAACAAAGAAAAAGAACAAGAAAAGCGAAACTTGTTGAGGGTGTCTCTTCTCCCGTAAGCAAGGTGCACTATGTGATACTGGAACACCAACAAATATATTTATAACTTGAATCTTTTGCCTGATAATGCATGGCCAATGCATGAAGAAAAATTCTGTTAATATAGCATGATTTTTGGAATAAAATATTATTAAACATTTTATTTCAATAGCAATGTTGGTTACTCCTACACCAGATTCACACTAGCAACAAAATGGTCTCAGGAGGATGTACTTCTACTTTGGTGTGTGTACGTACCTATTCTTATATACACATGTTAATGATGTAACAATCATAATCAAAGTAAAAACGTCCATCATCTATAAAGCTGGGGGACAATGAAAGCATTGGAGTGTGACTGTGTGTGAGGAATGTGGTGGGCAGAGTGATGCAATTCTATTTGTTAATAAAGACATATTAATTTTTTAAACATCCATGACCTTTTCATTCAATAAAATGCATAATATTTCAAAACTAATTTGAAAAATCAAAAGTAACAAATTATTCATCTTGACCAAGAATACTGTGAAATATTTGAAGAATGTTAATTTTACTGGGATAATTAAAGTAACCCATGACTGCCTTAGCTTTCAATTTATAAAGTGACTTGTCACAAAGCAACTCAGCAGAGACGGTTTCCTGATTCCTCTTCATTATTAAGTAACAGTACTTGACATTTATTGAGAAATTAATATGAGACAGGAAATTTTCAGAGTACTTAACATGCATTATCTTGTTCGATACAATGCCTGTTGAAGTGGTTGTATGAATAGCTACCTCTAGAGAGTCTACTCCGTTACTAATGTTATTCAGACAAACGCTCATCAAATGACAAAGCAACCATTGTGATTCTGAATCAGTGCCTCTACATTTTCTCTTCTGACTGAGCTAACATTATGGTTAATTGTTTCATTTTTGTTTTACAATACTTTCCAATATGCATAAAGGTGAAAAAAATATCACCATGACCTGCATATGTGTTTTCAAGCAAGCAAATTGTTTGGTCCTTGTCTGGAGCAAGTTTCTTGGAGCAGAAAAAGCAAACCCAGGGTTGCACATTCCAGGCACTGTTATACCTTGTTTTCTTTTGACTGCTCACAGATCATTCAGGTTGGATAGGCATGCCTCAGAAATGGAGCTGCCTCCTTCGATTTAGTCCACCGAATCTCAACTGTCCTGTAAATGGTGCATCTATCAGGTTGATGAATTTGGTCAAGATGAATCAGTGAAAAAATTCTGAGGCAAAGTTAGATTATTTACTTCCTTTGTAGTTAATATGCATTTTGTGAGATATTGCTTTGAAACTGTAAAGTGTGCCAAATCACATCCTATACTAGTTTTAGTGTTATTTGTCAAAATACTGTTTATATAATTATTGTTGAATGAGGATTCTGTTTTCTCTGGTGCAGATATTCAAACTCTGCTTCTTAATGAAGCACTCTGTCCTGCTCAACTGCATTCCGGCCCTTGGTTATGGTACCAGTTAGTGCTCTGCTCAGTCTGGCCCATAACACACTTCATACGTGATGTTGGCCGGCTAACTAGGGTCCTCATGACTCTGGTTCTTCCTTGAGAGTGGCGAGATCACAGAACTGCTCTATCAAATTTAATAAAGCACTTATTTTTCAATATAATGAAATTCATAAATTTTAAGATTAGTTGTGTTAAAGAGAACAAGTTACATAGCAAGAGTTTGATACCCATACCATGCTGGAAACAAACTATCCAATTCCAAATCATTTTCTCTATTCAGCCATGAAACCCACATTCATTAGCCAGTGGCTGCTCCTCTTTTTCATTCTCCATCTGTTGGCAATTACTGTTTTTTATTCTCTCTCAGTAGATTAACTTATTCTACATGTTTTATACATGCTGACTCATACAATATGTAGTATGTTGTATGGTGTATTTATCTTATTAAAAAGTTTTTGAAGGTTAAACACAGTGAAGTAATATACACTGCACTTTTTTCTCTTGATGAAATGTATCCTACTGAATCTTCATTTTATAATTTTTATCCTTTCATCCATCAAAAGATCCACATTTTTCTCTTCCTTTGACAATTTCAGTATCACTGTTATAAACATCACCATAAAATAACAGTTTCAATTTTTGTGTCCAGATGCTTTATGTAAACCTAGGACTAAAATGTCTGTGTCTGAAGAGTTCGATGAGGGTTTATTTTTTTTTTGAGGGGGTTGAAGTCATTTTGTTTTGTTATTAAGGAATTATTAACCTGACACAAAGCATGAAATTTCCACATTCTGACTATCTTTAGACACATTTAAATTACTTTTTGTCAACTGTGTCATGCTAGTAAGTTTGCGTTAGTATCTTAGCATGATTTTCTTTGTGTGTTCATGAGCAGGTTTCTGTTCTTATAGTTTGTTGGGGGGGTGCTGTATGGGATGAATGTATCTGTTGTGGGTACAGAGGCCAGAAGAGGATGTCAGCTGTCCTCCTGTATTACTCTCCTTACTTCCTTGATCCAGGCTCTCCATCGTTTCTCAACCTAGGGTGGTCCGAGCAAGCCTTGGGCATCCCCGGTTTCTACTCCTCATGGTTCTGGGATTATAAGCACACAGAGCGATGTCTGTATTTTAATTCAGGTCCTGTGTGTGCACAACTAGGGCTTGAGTCTCTTTACTGGACTCTTGTCAAGGTTTGGATTTGCATTTATCAAATTAAAGATGTTGAGCAAATCTGACCATGCTAACCATTTATTTTGTTGTTTGGCATTTCTTTGTTGAAATAATAATAATTTGTATATTATGGATACTAAAGTTTTAGATGGCAAATTTTCCCAAACACTTTGTTTACTCCACTTACATTTTATTCCTACTAACAATTAGTTTTGACTCATCAGTGTTCTATTATCTGTTATTTAAGCATGCTTTACCACTTTGAAGGAACTATTATCAAATTTAATATCATGGAAATTTAGATTTGATTTCTTTTTATTGGTTTGAGTACCTATATCTAGAAAATCCATTTATTTTGAGTTACTCTGAGAATGGACTGTCAGGTAGGGGTCTATTTTTTGTTAATTTTTGTGCATTGTGTCATTTCTCTAGTTTGCTAATATTAGTCCAACACCACTTAGCTTAGAGCTCTCGACCCAACGAGCACTTTTACTACTTTTGTCTGAAATCAATTTGCAATCAATATCTGAGGTTGCTTTTTGACACACCATAATCTTGTTTTATATACTTGTCCTCAAGAGAGCATTATGCTGTATCTCAGGTCTCCATAGTAAGCTTTAAATGATTGACGTTTTCATTAAGTCTTTGGGTAGTCAATGTCTTTCCCATGATGATGATATACATCTACTTTTATTTAAAAATAATTTTTAAAACAAACAAACAAATAGAACAAGAGTTGGTAGCTGAATAGATGGCTTAGCCATTAAAAGTACATATTGCTCTTGCTGACGACGTGGACTTGTATGAAGTATGAAGACCTAGTATGAAGACTGAGTGACTTTAATTTTCTCTAACTGCAGCTGGAGGTGATACAGCACTTTTTCTTACCTTTTGTGAACTAATGAACACCCCTCCTGGTACATATAAAAAATAATAATTAATTATTTTGAAATGAGGTCCAATTATTACTGCCCTCATTGTTATGGGTTTCTTATTGGTTTCAGGACTTTCCTGTTTCTTTCTGTTTAGTGATTGTGGTTGTGTCTGGCTTCCAATTCTATTTTGTGCTTCTGTAGTGTGCAGCTAGGTCCAATGACCCTTAGCATTTGTTTTTATTTAAAATCATATGTACATTCAGCTTATTGACTCTTACTACCTCCTTGACTGAATGCCCTGCTATTTCAGGCCTTGATCCTCAAAGGACTTCATCCCAGCTTGAATAAACATCCAAATTTAATAGGACAGTTTTCATAAAATAGTGAAAAATGAGTGCTTAATCCCATGAAATCTGTTACTTCACAGTTATTGAAGTTAAAATCTATGGCCAAGGTGCTGGCTAGTTTGTCTTCTGTCAAGGCCTTGCTCCTTTGGGATAGATGAATTTGTTTTTCCAAATGTACATCATTGATGATGTCCCTTCACCCTCTAAAAATCACAGTTATATTTAATTAATTCAAGGTCTTTCATTCCAATCTAATCATTTTTATAAATGTTTCATCTCTAAATGTTTATGTTCTAAGTTACCATGGAGAAAAACTAAACATGAATTTGAGGAACATAATTCAACCTACTCTGGAGCGTTCCCTCTATGACTGTCTTATCCTGCTTGCCATTCAGCCAGAACTTAAGCATCCATGTGTCACAGCAATTGCTGGGGTCCAGGAGATAAACAGCTTTTTAGAATTTTATTATAGTCTATCTAAGGATGTTCATTGAGATGACAGGAATATATTTCAACCTCATAGAAGGCAGGAAAGATAAAGAAGTACTACAGGGGGAAGAAAGTTATGAATGATTTTAAAGATTGGGAAAGAAGTGGCGAAATTTTCAAAGGGTATCATTTGTGTAACCTTGCAGTGCAAATTTTTCCTCTAGGCATTCCATAAGGATTTTTACTCTACATTGTAGCTAAAGTTACTTTGGTACCCACAAAGTCAATCCTTAGTAGTCATGACAATGAAATAAGCAAAACAATACAATGCTAGTAGGTCTAGGGTAATGATAGAAGTATTCACAGTCCCAAGTGAAATAGACAAGGCAGGGTCACAGGGCAGTAATCTGGGAGTCTGGTCATTGGTCCCTCTTTAGTTAAGCCACACATGTTCCTGTACTAGAGTACATAGGAGATGGCAGGAAAATTGAAGGCTGAAGTCCTTAGTTCACCTCACTGACATTTTTGTACAAGGTAGTGTAGCATACAACTGCTTTGAGTCACCCATAAGAAATAAATGATTCAAATAAATATACAAATTTGGACAAGTTAACTTGAGTGAATCGTTTCTTTGATCCATCCTTGCTGCCCTATCTGAGATGAAGTTTATGTTGATTATCAAATTAACAGGATTTAGAATCACCTGGAAAACAATTCCGTGATAATACATAATCTAGATCACGGAGGTTCCAGTCCCTGGTCTTGGATTCTGAGCTACATAAAATTGAAACTGAACAAGAATATCCATTATCTCTTCCTTAACCAAAGGAAGACCTTGTATGACTTGTTGCTTCAAGGACGCATGCCATCCTGATTTCTCCACTGTAATAGACCATATCCTAGAACTATAAGCCAAAATAAGGTCTTTCCCCCAAAGATTGTTTAGGTCAGGAATTTTCTTGTGGAGCAAGCAAAGTAACTAATACAGCAGATTGTCCATCAGAAACATTGTGCGAGTATCTGCAATGCAGTGGGCAAACAGAAAATAGCATGAAGGTAGAGTGAGGCCAACCATGTTACATTTTAGAATTCTGACCACCAAGTATGAAGAATGAATTAGATATTACTATCTGGGATGAGATTAAAGGCTTGAAGTCAGTCAGTTCTGTAGAGAGACTAATGTCTACCACATTTACAGCAAGGCAATCGTTAGGTGTATCACACTCTACATTGAGTTATGGCATGAGAAGAAGAGTGATATGGAAAATAGGGTCACTTACTGAACAAATGAGGAGCTGTATATCTAACTCAATTCTTCTGAGTGGTTACCTGTACAAGCAGTTGTTTAGTTTACCATTGATCTCACCAGTCAGTGCATGTGCTTGTCTCTGGGTTACGTACAGGAGTCATTTATAAGCCATCCTGAAACATTTTTATAATTATTAAGTTATTGTTAACAGATATGTGAACCCTTCTAAATCTGACATATTTTTTCAAAGTTCTGTTGCCAAACATGAACCGACCTGAAGGTGAATTTAGATAAGTGAGCCTTGTCTGAAGATGCTTCAAGTGCTTGTAAAGGCAGCTCTATAAATGATCTGCATCTTCCCTTTGTTTTAGCACATTCTACCACCTCCTACCACCTTTATTCATTTGATTCACTTTTGAAACCTTCTATGCATTTGCTTTTCTTAGTTACACTTATTTTCTTAAGCCCAGTCACTCTTCTGAGGAAAGAGTAACAAAATCAAATTGTACGATCTGCTGTAGGAATTCACAAGTTAAAGATTGTGTAGTTTACTTTAGGTTGGTGGAATTAAAAAAATATATATTTTAGGAAGCTCAGGAGATCCTTCTGTCAGTAAAATGCTTTAAGACCTGGGTTCAACCTGAGCACCCACATTAAAAAAAAGAATGCCACAGCATATCCTTGCTATTCTAGTGCTAAGGAGGTCAGGCTCCCCAGAGATCACTGCACAGACAGCCTGGACCTAACCAAAGATACCCAGCTTGCAGTGAGAGTCCTTTAATCTCAAAATAATATAGAGGGACAGCTTCTAAAGAACAACACTCAAGGTCACCTCTGACCTTCCAACACACACACACACACACACACACACACACACACACACACACACAAAGAGTAAATCCATTCTTCCCTGTGGGAGAAAGGAGCAGTCAGATTGAGCTATTCCATTTCCTACATGACAAAGATTGGCAATTTAGAAAAAAAGCAGGATAGAAAATATATGATGTAGCATTAATAGTATGTAAAACAGATTTTATATGTAGGTGGGTGGTTCATTTAGATTATTCTAATTCCGTAGGATCTCCATGTTTATGATGACCAACATCCGTATTTCACTACACTTTACTCTGGTGGAATTTGGAAATAGAAGAATGCAAAATTTAATGTATCTTTAACTTCAATTAATATATTTATATTAAGAAGAAATTTCCCCCAGGAAAGATCACACTGAACTACATACTGAAGTAGGTTTTATTCTGCTAGCTTATCGAGGACAAGAATTTGGCTCTAACTTCTCCATTAGCAAAGTGACTTTTCTTTTATAGCATGTGTTAAAAATAGCTGGTAGCTTATGTGGAGCTGCTGTCTAGCCTCAACCTTTCCCATGATCCCTTGCTTTTCTTTTACCAGCTCTATCCACTGTTTCTTTCTTAACAGCAGGAACTACTGAGAATTTTCCTGTTACACTGACATTTACAAGTGGAACTCTTAAAATGGCTGTAACCTAGATATAAAGTTTGTTTTAATTAGAGATTGTTCTTCTATTTTTGTCAATAAATCTATGTTACTAGCAGGTGGATTGCTCAGTGGAGTGTTTGCTGCAACAAATATAAGCTCCTGAGTCCAAATTTCCAAAACTCATATGAAATCTGATACGGTAGCACTTTTTGATGATCCCAGAATTTATGACTAAATGAGAGATAGAGAGTAACATATCCTGAAATCTCACAGACCTACTACCTTGGCATACCCAGAAGTGAGCAACAATAGACATTGTCTCCAACAAGGAAGAAGGCAGGATTATCCTCTGAACATGTCCTGTAGCATATATGTGCCAGTACTCTCACATGCAAACATCTTGCACACAAATTCACATCCCAAAGAATAATAAATAAACAAATATAAAAATAAATTTATATGATGCTTCAATCAATATGTTCTATTCATGGGACAAGGACAACTTTACATTGAATTTTCCATAAAATAGACTTATTTTTCTTGGTGCTAGTGAACAAGCATTGAGCTCTGCACATGCTAATCTAATATTCTATGACTGACCCACATTCCAGCTCAATCTCAAACTTGTCTTAGAATGATAAAGCATAACTGCTGTAACATTTGACAAGAATGTCTTTATTTTTGAAAAAACCCTAACTTGAAATGTTGTTTATATTTAATATAAAAGTTTCCTCACTGGTTTTTAAGTATTAAAACATTTCTATCAGTATTTCATGGCTTATATTGCATTTTAATAACCTCTAAAGATACAGAAGCAAACAAGATGTATCTTCATAATAATATAAACTAGAACGAAAGATCTCAGCCTATGAGTCATGATCCCTTTGGGGGGTCACATACAAGATATTCTGCATACCACTTTTATTATATGAGTTTTGGCAGTAACAATGATACAGGTATCAAGTAGCAATGAAATATTTTCATGGGTGAGGGTCACCAAAACATGAGAAATTGTATTAAAGTTTCAAACCATTAGGAGAAATGAAAACCACCAAGCTAGAGTGAAGAGTAGAAACCAAATTTCATAATTGTAGCCAATGTCATGAAGGGAAAGTGATAGGATGGAATCATAAAAGCTAATTAACAAATTAATTCATCTGAGTAGTTGTATCAGTCAGGGTTCTCCAGGGGAAGAGAACTTATAGAATGTTTATATAAAGAGGATTTACCGGAGTGGTTTAGAAGATGTGGACTAGGTTGTTCAACAATGGCTATCTATCAAAGGAATATCCAAGTATCCATTAGTTGTTCAGTCCATGAGACTGAATGTCTTAGTTGTTCTTCAGTACATGTGGGAATTCTGATGAAACGGGCTCTAGTTCCATTTGAAGGAATGAACTTGCCAGTTGGAGCTAGGACAAGCAGGCAGAGCAAGGGCGTCCTTCTTCCACTTTCATTGTAAAAGTTTCGGCCAGAAGGTATGATCCAGACTTAGGTAGGTCTTCCCACCTCAAGAGATCGAGGTCTAGGGTGGGTCTTCCCACTTCAAATCACTCACAGATGTATGCAGTCTCTTGGGTTTTAGTTCCAGCTGTATTCAAGTTGACAATCAAGAACAAGCATCACAGTAGTCATAAATTATATACTAAATACCATGTCTCCATAACAAGTCTAAAGGTTAGGAGGTTGTCTACAGGCAAAGACTGCATCTTCCACTTCTGCATTACTATCATCTGTGAAACATCTGACTTCAGGGCACTATCTTTATTCTGATTGGTGTTTCTATGTTCCAGACTGAGAAGTTCTGTAGTCATACTGAAGAGTTCTATAATAGCTTGGAATGGAGTATAGTAAAGGTTTGTTTATTTGGGAATAAACTCACAGTAAGGGTAGTGATCCACTGTCCTCTGCACGTGCTGGAAGCTGGAACCAAATCCAGTAGCAAAGAGGGGTGTGCAGACTTTTCATCTGCCGTTATAGTCCATGAAACCACACCTAAAGTTAGCTGGAGTTTTAAGGGCTATTGGTTGAAAGAGTTCCCACAACAAACTTCTGACATCTGCTATGAGTTAACAAATCATTAACTTTAATCCATTCAAAATCTGATAGAATTTTCAAGTTTTGTGAATAATATTTCTGCCACTGTTTCAGGATTTCTGTAAAAATTGGGCAGGTGTGTGTGAGTGTGTGTGTGTGCGCGCGCACGTGCGTGCATGTGTGTGTGTTTCTTGGGTGAACATACGGAAATAAGAAAAAGTAGGGTTTTTCTATGTAAGATGATAGTAATACAGCAGTGTTCCTTTTGCCTCATCACCAGCCTCTTCTATTATTAATAATATAATAAAATGATTCATGTGTTGTGTCTTGTGTCATAAGCAGGAGGATAATAAATTTTTGGTCATACAAGTGCTATACTGTTCTCAAGATGAGCCTAGCATATATACTGAAGACTTAATATGAAAATAACAAACAAAAATAATTTGTTATGATTTTAAATCAATAGTGATACATCGTAATTATTTAAAATTCATTTTAACCATAATTCTCAAATTTCTGTCTGTTGTCTTTATATTTTCTAAGATGTATGTTAAAATACAAACTTCAATAGTGTCTCATTAGAGCTCTCTTAAAAGTAATATTTTTCGGGATTCCTGAGAATATTGTTCTCCATTAATGTCTTACATTGTGATCTCTCATCAATTTATACAATTGAAGGAACATCTTTAATTAACATGATTTTCTTTAACAGTTTGTTATATTTGATTCAATCCTAATTTTTTATTATTTTTCTCCTCACTAACTTTAAAGCCAATATATTTTTATTTCTCTGGGTAATTTTAAATTAGAAAATTTATTCTAACTATTTCTGGTTTTGCTAATATATGCATTTAAGGTAGACATCTTTATTAAGCGATTTAGCATTACTTTGGAAATACATCTGTGGGATTTCTATGCAGGTCTTCTCAGAGGGCTTAAGTGAAGGAGAAATGTCCACTTACATGTGAGCCATAGCATCAACAAGGCAATGCACGAACTAAATAAGAAGACAGTGGTTTGAGCATCAACATGCATTGCTCTCTGCTCCAGGATTGCAGTGGAATTGTCACCAGTAGCTACTACCACACGTCTTTTTTGTCGTAACGAACCCTACCATCCAACTGTGAACCAAAGCCAAAGTAAACGCCTCATGATGCAGGTGTTTCAGTCAGGTGCTTTACTCCAGTGATGAGACAGAGCTAATCCACTATTCTCCTGAGAGGGAGTACTTTTATGTTATCTAACACTTTGGCCACTAATGTATCGTTTGTGAAGTGATGAAAAATGTATTATAAGTTATAGAATATTTAAATATTTGGAGACCGGACTAGGTTGATATTACAGACTGCTATATTTGACAGTATACTGGTGCAAATATATATATATTTTATATATGTATATAAAAAATATATATATTAAATATATTAATATATATATTTAATATATTATTAAATATATTATTATATATATTATATATATTAATTAATATTATATATATTAATTAATATAAGTATTAATATATATATATTAAATACATATTTATATATGTATATAAAATATATATATATATATTAAATATATATATATGTATATATATATACAGCAAATGAGACTACAAATGTCCTATCAGTATTTCAAATTTATCAGTCTATTTATAGTAAAGAATGTGTCAAAGAAAGATACTTCAAAAGTAATAGGTGGGAGGAGACTTTGAGGGAAAGCACAGAATGTTTTACATGGTAGAAAACTTGTTTGATCCGTTAATTGGCATGAGAGCAGATTTCTGGAAACAAATGGTTTATTTTCGTCCTCTTTCAAAACTTTTCCTGCTTTCTTTTTTCTCTCCCATTTTCTTTATGAGATATGTCCTCCATAAGGCCGCAGGCTGTCCTGGAGCTACAGGACCTCCTGGCCTCAGCTTCTCAAGGCCTGAGATGATTTAGATTATGTGATTTCATTTCTTTATTCTTCTCTTTCATCATTAAACCTTCAACTGAAGTACCTTCTCTCTTCTTTCTGTTATTTCACACTTTTATATCTATTTTTTCTCTTTAATTTTCTCTACTGTTCATATAATAGTCATTAATCTCAAACGATGTTATTTCCATTCCTATTTTAGGGTCTAGTGTCTCAGTACATGCCCTTTTTCCCAGGTTCATGTCATTTCTTCCTCCAGAGTTAGTGCGATTGAACAAGAGATTGTTTGTTAAAGAGCTGGGGTTTTTTTTTGTGTGTGTTTTCCTAGTGGACTTATCAATTACTTTTGAGTGCTTCTATAGTTAGTATTTGTTTCTTGTAGAGGTGTAGGAGATCCTGTCTGGAGCCCTAAGCATATGGGTTGAGGGTTTACCTACTGACTTGTACTGCCAGTTCAGTTCACTACAGCTTGGTCCTACATAAGCCAAGCAAGTGTTTTAACTGAAAGAATTAAGAGATTATAAAATCAATAAACAAACTTGATGGGGAACCTCCTTTAGCCAATGGCCTTTGAGAGGCTGAATCAGGTTGGGTATAGCTTGAGTACCAAAAAGCACCTGATAAGTCTGCTCTCTTTCTCTCCCACTTGCCACACCTGGAGGCCAGATTCCCTTTCTATTCCCCATTGTGGTTACAAGACCGCATATAGGAGGACGGACGCTGCTCCTAATTTTTTAAGAAAACCCAAATTCACATACCACACCATAAGAAACACGGAAAAACAAGACAATATAACTTCTCCACAATTACATATTTCTCACTGATAGATTTTTATAAGACTCAGTAAAATAAAATTCCTGAAAAAGATTTAATGAAATGATTCTAATAATATCCACAAAAATCAAATAATACATGAAGGCTATCTTGAATAAATACCAAGAGAATTCAAGTAAACAAATGAACAAAGGAAGAAAGACAATAAATAAAAATCAATTAATGAAGACTTAGAAATTGAAAAATACCAAGAAAAAGTTTTGTAATTACCAGTTAAAGGAGAGTTGGGCAACAAACACTTGATTCAATGGGAAAAAAAATAAAAGGAGAAAATTCAAAGGTGTGTGGGTAGGGAAATGAGGATGGGAAAGACAGACATGTGTGACTGAAAGATGGGGTGAATATGGGGAAAGCACACTGTATGAAGTCCTCAGAGGATTAATAAAAGTATTTCTAAATGTACATTGGGAGCAATTAAAAATGGAGCAGTGGAAGACAGAATATCAAGGTTGGAAGACAACTCAGAATAAAACATTAGGGCATAAACAAGGATTTAAAATAAGGATATATGAATAGAGCATGTGAGAACTAGGAGCCACCATTTAAAGGTCAAATTCATGAGTCATGAGCGTAGATGAAAGAAGAAAATAAAGCTAATGTCAGAGAAAATACATTCAATATAGTTATAATAGCCAATATCCTATATCTGAGAGAAGACATGAACATCTAAACTAGAAATAATAACAAGATGGACAAAAAAAGAAGCAATCTTCTTGACTCCACAATTCATATAAAAATGAAAGAAGTAGCACAAAATCAAAACTACAAATAAACTATAAATAAATTGGAAAATCTTTAATAAGTGAATATGTTTTTAGAACTTTCATAAATCATCTTTTGCAGTTGTTCCACGCTATAAATAATTACTTATTCAGTTTGAAATCCCCGAGCATCTTTAGATGATTGTAAAATTCAGCAAGTGTGTACACAGATTTCTTTCATTTTTTTCTTTTCATCTTATTAAAATCTTGTTCCATTTTCAAGTTAGAAGTTCACCTTGGGCTCATGCATGAAACTGTCATAATCTAAAAATATATTTTTCCCATGTATGATTATATATATATATATATATACATGTCTTATACTTTGGCATATGAATATATATGGCTCTCTATTGTTTGGAGTGTGTTCACATACTGGGCACCCACTGGTGCAGATGGTATATAAGTTTTAAAAGTTTTATTTTATCTGCAATCACATATTTATGTATAGGTATGTGCATATGAATACAAATGATTGCAGATGCCATAAGAAGGCATTATTAGTGACCAGATGTGAATTCTAGAACTTGACTTGGATCATACACAGGAAAATGTTCTTAACACATAAGCCACCTTTCCATCCTTGAGTACAGACTGTTTTTTTTCCAGACTGTTCAATTTATTTCATTTATTTTTTACTTTTATTGATTCTTTGTGTATTTCAAGTCATTCATTCTAAATGCACTTATCTCTCACTTCCTTAAATCCATCCTCTGCCCTTGCAACCTCACCAATCAAAATAAAACCAAATTTACAAAGAAAACCAACCACAACACTGAGACAAAATAAAACCAAAACAGAAACAAACAAACAAAAAAGAAGTAGAGAAGGAGAAGGAAGAAGAAGAAGAAGAAGAAGAAGAAGAAGAAGAAGAAGAAGAAGAAGAAGAAGAAGAAGAAGAAGAAGAAGAAGAAGAAGAAGAAGAAGAAGCTTGTAGAAGCAGTGTGGTGCAGCCAAACACACAGTTCACCCCTTAGTCTATAAGCGTTCATTGCCAAAAGTCAATGATCTTACTGGAGGCCTCTGGTTTCTGCTATATCACCAATTATGGGCTCTCACTGGGGCTTCTCTTGGATATCCTGTTATTGTCCCATGTCATGAAGAGCCTGTTTCTTTGAATCTGTAGGCTTGTTCCCTTCACAAGCCCCAACAGTACAGAGAATTGGCGGATGTTGGGGTTGACCAACCCCTAGCCCTGTTTCTGAACCTAGATGGTGGCTGAGTTGGTTGTTTTGGTTTGTTTTGAAGAGTAATATCTTTGAAATAAACATTTGACTGAAAATCGCATATAAAATACCTATGTCACAATTATAATAGCAAACTATTTTTTTAAGTTCTATGTCTCTCTGCTTCTGTGGTCAAATTGTCGTGTATTGTTTACTCATCAATTCTGCTCTGTATTTAGGCTCCTATATCACATACAATTTTAAAAAATCTCATATAAATACATGATAAAGGGTTGGAAGTATTATATCTGTCAAGAAAATGTTTGCTGTAGAAGCATGACAACCTAAGTTCAATCTCCAGAATTTGTATACAAAGCAAGATTCGTTGGTAGATGCTTCTACTCCCAGGACTGGGGAAGCACTGAGCCTCCCTGGAGTTTGCTAGTTAACCACCCACACACACTTTGTATGTTTGAGGCCAATGAAATACTATGTCTTAAAAAAAAAAAAAAAAAAAAAACAAGGTGGGAAGGGGAAGCCCAAAGTAAAAAAGAGAACCAAGTTTTTCTCTCACTTCTACATGCACAAACATGTAAACTTTTATGTATAAGAACACATTAGTGTACATATACAATAAAATATAACAATATTTAAAGTTTCTTTTATTTTACAAATCAAAATAAAACTGTGTATGAATGGGTGGCAGTATATTGCGCCTTAAAATAACTTCCCAACTTAAAGTGTTTTAAAAGATTGCATTTTAGGAGGTGAAAAGAACTGTTTTCTCGTGTCTTGATTTCCAGAGATGCCTTTGCTGAAATGGAAAAAGTATTTTCATGTGGAAAACAAAGATGGCTCAAATAGAGGTCATCTTCTGACTTCTGTGTTGGGGGAAATTTTTCTGGTATTTCAATATTTTCCCAATTTCTACACTGTGAGGAAAGTGGTTTTATATTGATTGCTTTTGGTTGATGAAGTTTTGCAGATGTAATAACAAGTAGGGATGTGTGTTGACTTCGTGGCAATGTCAGCCCCACTGGAACACTGCCTTCTGAGAAATGATTATTTTTTCTCTGGAATTAATTTAACAAACAGGTATTTCATCAACAATTTGTATATAGTAATATGTTTCAAAAAGTTTTCTTATTTAGCTAATGAAAACCTCAGAGCATTTTTTTTGACATAGGCTTTCTTGTTATTGAATCTCTCATACAGGTGGGGAAAACTCAGTGAAGGTAATCATCCAGATGTGTGAAAGAGTTTGGCACTGGACTGGGTCTCTTGAAACACATCTGGCGTCTACCAACATAGGGTAAAGGAATGGAATCCTCTTTCCATCTCTTTTGCAGACTGCCTCGTGGATTTCAAAGTCCATCGAGAATCCACCACTTGAGTTGGTGCTTTATGGTGCTTCAGAGCATTTGATTTTCAAGTTTCACATCTTCAACCCCGAAGATCAATCTCCTTGTGGCAAAGATAAAGACACTTTGAATGCAGCAGAGACAAAAGCTTTTAGTTCTTAAGGACCTGATGCAGTTTAAAAAAGTGAAGGTCCCCAGTGGTATCCTTAAATATAACTGCATTATAATTGCTTTCTGCAGAATTTTTGCTATAAACATGCTTTCTCAATTCTGAAATGCTTGTCTTTGTAATCTTTAATGTAACATGCTGACCAAGAAGTTTAACCATCAGAATGTGGTTTGCTAACTGTGCTTTACAAGGGATGAATATATATATATATATATATATATATATATATATATATATATATACTATAAATATACACTACATAGGGGGAAGTTATATTCTCTTAGATATCAAAGAACAGTAGAAAATGTGGAATGTTATATCCTTATATTATTTTGTTTTATGTTGCTGTGATCGAACACCATGATCAAAACCAATCTAAGTGTTTATTTCAGTTTGCCCTCAGATGGAAAAGAGCCCAGCATGACAAGTAAGCGTGGCAGGAAGTGGCAGGCATCATGACAAGAGCAGAGAGCTGAAATGTCACATGAAGCAGAGAGGGAACTGGAAGTGGAGTGAGGCCATTCAGCACTCAAAGCCCATCCCCACTGAAATACTTCCTCCAGCAAGACTGAACCTCCCATAACCTCTCCAAACAGCACTGTCAAATAGGAACTGAGTCTGTACAATTCCAAGCATATAGGAGACATTTCTTATTCAAACAACAACACACCCTAAACCCTTAAAACCTTCATAAGCAGCTTCTGTTGCCACCATGTCTGGCTTATTTTTTTCTTTTTTCTCTCTCTATTTAGATATTGTATTTAGAAAATAAATCTGACATCACCACACATTCAACAAATAGAGTTAGAGTTCAATGCCTAGAGACGAGTAGGGTTTAGTATCAACATAAAAACTGAGTGGCATAATGTGTGGAGGTTGGGTCTCTAGTTAAAAGCAATTATCTGGGAAGCATGTACAAAGCATTTGTGCTGTTGATTGTTTTCGTCCATATGTCTACTTGAAAATTCTTTGAAGTCCCATGAATGAATCAAAGACAATATTGACTTGGATAGTGACTATCTAATTTACAGATATAGATATTGAGAATAGCTGGTCTAAAATCTCTCAAGCTGTTTCCCATTGCTCTAGAAATTAAATGCAAGCCATATAATAACTGTCCCTCAAGATTTTCCTCAGTAATGACCCCATGACTTCCTGTCTTTTGTGCTCTGGTTCATGGTCCACTCTTGCATTTTAGGAACATGCTACATTCAGGGATTCACTCTGAGAACCTTATTCCAATCTTCAAGTTTGGATGTTCTGAAAACCCTAAAAAGGATTGAGCACAACTCTGTACTTTTCTCTTCCTGGTGCACAACTTTCAAATCAAGGAGGGAAGAACTACAAATCTACAAACCAAATGTGGGATTCAAGTTTTGCTACTTTAACAGAAGCTACAAACATTGAATGTGAATATAATTAGTAGTTTATTGTTAAGAGTAATATTTATGTAAAGCAAACAGATGGCTACTGGCAACTGCCCTGAAGCATGGTGAAGATTTTATGTCTGTGGTCCAGAGAGTATGTGCACATTCTTGTGTTCTAGCTCAATGACCTATATCAAAAGTCTCTTGTGGATCAGTGGCTCTGATGAGCACATTTGAAATTACATACAGGAAGGAGGTCAATTGGGTTTGTCAGCATGTCCTTATATTTAGAATCAGCCACTCCATTTGTTAACTTGTCTTGTTGTTTTAAGAAAATATCTAATAAAACAAATTAAGCAAGGATGAGTGTGTTTACATCTATGCTTTGAAGATACAAACAATAGTGTTAGGGGAAATTAAGTCAGCAGGAGCATGAAGCAATGGGTTAAATTTCATCCAGAAACAGGGAACACAGGATAATGAAAGATGATGAATGTTAGCGCTCAAATAGTTATCATTTGTATATTCTGTCCAAGATCCAAGCCAAAATAAATAGTTGTGTTTATAATTGGGTGGGGTGTCTTCCCAACTCATTGAACCTAACCTAGAAATCCCTGCACAGACATAGCCACCAGACCTTTATTTCCTTTGTGATTGTAGCTCCTGTCAGTTGCTCAATTAATAATAATCAGTCGCTCAAAACAAACAAACAAAAAACAACAATTACAACCAGAAAACCAAATAAGTAACATTCAATATAATTGAGACAGAACCAATGTCCTTTATGAGGCAGTAAAGCTGAGGCATGACAAGAACAGGGAAAGGTAAAAATTCTAGATTTTACTGTAAACCTTGATCATAAACACTGATCTATTCCTTCAGAAATACCAATTGAGAGTGAGTATCCTATACATAAATAGGATATACATTAAGATAAGGACATTCTAGACATAGGCAGCTGGGCCTCGGCAAAAAAAAATATCGTTTTGCCTTATTTCTCTCATAAATAAAGTAGGATTAACATACAATATAATATAACATATAATATAATAGGATTAACATATGAAAAGAAGTTTATATTGTTTGCGTTTATGTGTACATGTGCAATGTGTATATTTCTGAATAGTTTTAAAATTAAATATATATGTAAGGGTCAAGGAGAGTTTTTGATGCATTCAAGGTACATATTTACCTGATAAACTGTTGTTAAGGCATAATTTGTTCAATATTTATTTTTCAAAGCATTTTATTAAGCACTTTTCCTCCAATATTCCTTAGAATGTTGGTGATAGGAAAAATATATAACAACTTAGTTAAAAATGTTTGGTTTTGTTTATTTTCTTGATTCAGCTTACAAGTAGGTAATGGTTCATACATTTTAAACTAATAAATGAAAAAAATAAAGGTTGGTCTATCCAAATAGCTACTATCACAAATTGATGGATTAAACTTGATAGTCTGTTACACTCTACTCTCCTCAATCTGAAACAATCAGACTGTTTTACCCTGATATTCTCACTGTCATCACAGGAAGTGTTCCTCATCCTTTTCCCATGTAATGGTTGAAAGTTTTATGTCTCCTACGTTACAGAATTCCTGTTCTATTGACCTATTGTACACACCAATGTGAGATTTGCTTTTCAATCATGATTGCAGCCCACCCTTTTCACTACCTTATAAAAAGTTCTTATCTCTACATTGCATTAAGACCACACTTCTCTGCCTTATTTGCCATCTGATTTCCAGGGCTTCCTCTTTAGGGATAATTACCTTGAAATATAACTGCCAAAGGAAATGAAACCCAATACTACATTCGATGCAGTTCACTATGGCATCTTAAGCTCAATTATTTAAGTAGTTGCTATTCTCAATCCAGTCTCTTTTTTCCTTATAGATTTCAGAGTTCTAATTTTATATTGAGTGACAGGTAATATCAATGCAATTGTCTGAAAGAGATTAGAAATAAAGCCCAGAAGAAGCAGGGGGCGGTAATCAGGAAAACATTCATTATCGATTAAGAGTCACTTCAAAACTGTCTTTCCATCGGTGTCAGCATGAGCTGGATGGGAACCATTTATGTAAACCGACATTAATTCTTTATGTTTGTTTACAATAAGTTATGTCACTGTTCATTATAATAAAATAGAAAGTTTATGAAAGACCAACACAAATGTCTGAGCATCTAAAATATCACTTCACACTTCATCTCGGAACATCAAATGAGTTAAAAGCCTTGGATAAGAACAATGCATGGAGAGGCAACC
Organism: Myodes glareolus; assembly: GCF_982192425.1. Lineage (NCBI taxonomy): Eukaryota > Metazoa > Chordata > Mammalia > Rodentia > Cricetidae > Myodes > Myodes glareolus. The sequence goes on from NC_142049.1 coordinate 6,001,257, forward strand.
ATCTAAATCACTGTTCCATCTCCATACAATGAAAGCTCTCTATAGCCAAGGCTGTTTGGATATTCACCTCTCGACTTGATTTATTCATTGTGCTAAGGGAGTTCAGATCCAGGAGTTAAGATCTGATGGGAATGAAAACATCAGGTACTCCCCTGACGAGAGCATGGACATAGACAGCACCTTGAGACATGGCTTAGAAACAGAATATTCTGATGGTGGATCTGATTGTATTAAGGTTGTATTTAATAGGGGAATGATTTCTAGAGGGCAATACTGGAGCTGGGAGATGGCTTAGCAGTTAGAGAGAAGTCACTGCTCTTGCAGCAGTCTATACCTCCAGATCCAGAGAATCCAAACTCTCTTCTGTCATCTATGGACACTCCAGACGCTTGCTGCACCTACAGATACCCAGCACACACTCACACAAACATACAGACAGACAGACTAAATACATATTTTTAGCATAACCTTTTACATTTTTCCAGCTAAATGTTTGAGTTTCCTGAAATCATCTATGCAACTAATAAGAACTAGTATATACTTCAATTCAGAAAAAAAATTATAAGTAATATTTGTTCATTGTAATTTCACATAAGGATGAAATAAAATGTTAATTGGAAAATCAACTCATACAACATAACTAAGAAGTAATGTAAATTAATATACTATGCTCTAAATGCACAGCAATCAGTGAACATAAGAAAGTCTGTAAGGGACTAAGGAACTGACTCACTCAGTGGTTTAAGGACTGTGTGTTAAAGTCCACACAAGCATGAGGACCAGGAATCATATCCTCAAAATACACATCAAAGTTAGGTAAACGCCACAAGAATCTCAATTGTTTTTTTTATAGACAGGCATCCCTGGAGCAAGCTAGCTGGCTAGACTTGCTGAATCTGTGAGCTCTGGGCTTGACTGAGACTCCCTGCTTCCATGAATAGAATGGAGAGCAATTGAGGAAGACACCCAGCACTGCTTTGACCTCCACATATACATAGACATGCTTACCCTCTTATCTCAACACACACTGACATTAACAAAAAGGAACCTTTGTCAAGAAGTCTTTCTTTTCAAGAATGTTGAAAAAATAATAGTGAACATTTTGAAGACATCATAATATTCCTAGTTCAAAGCATTCAGTGAACTATCAATTATAGGAATATTTATGAATGCCCTATTGCTTCTTTTAAAAGAAAAACAACTATTTTTCTTTTATATGCCAATGCTGTAAGCCTGACACTTTGTTTTAAGCATCACGCTAAATAGAATAAAAGTGAATGTGGGAGGTAGTGGAGATGACATACAGACAGTATTTTGTCCATTTTGTAATCACACAGGGACTTCAGTAGCTTCCTATTACTAGTCCTTTAATGTTATTCTCTGTAATATAGTTAACAGCTTTCTCTTTTTGAGATTAAACAGCTATGTGCTTGTATGTCTGTTTACTGCATGTGTACCTGGCTCCTACAGAGGTCAGATACCCTGAAATCGGAGTGTAAAACAGTTCTGCTACATGGGTACCAGGAACTGAATCCAGATCTTATGCAAGAACTTGGAAATGTATTTGAAGAGAAACAAAGGCTTCTTGCACGACCCATATGATTTCCTTTACATGAAGGTCTGTACCTTCTTTTAACATGTTAACATTTTCATCACTGATTCACTTTAGGCAAATGGTATGACGTGTTTAGCTTCAAGAATGGAGAAAGAAAGATGGATGTTGAAATATAGAGCATAGGGAGGATGCTTGACATAATATAAAGTTTACAAAAATGTGTTTTTGCATCGGTGACAGATGTAACACACATATTCAATGAACATTGAAACTGTAGACTAGGTAAACACACATTTGTGATTTTGATGCATATTTGACCGTGATAATTGCAGACAAAACACTATTAAGCACATTTTACAAGGTTAACAACTGCTCATACTCACAGGGTCTTCCTTTAGCAGCTGACTCTAGGTGAACCCAGCTATTGTACTTTTGAACAGATGAGCCATGATACTTAACAAGTTTATATCCCTTAAAATAATGTTTACAAATTAACTAAAAATCTGTCATCTAACTCCTGTTGAAGGTCAAAAAGGAGATTGGGGCATTTTAGCTTATACTTCAGAGTAATTGACTGTAGATGACGTTTTTGTAAGGGAATTTTAGTCAGTGCTGACTCATGGGTTCTTGTACTCAACGTTTAACTACAGTTTAAATTGCTGAGCACAGAAGCAGCTAGTGAGCCAGAAGGCAACCTTTCCGCGAGACTCATTAAGATCTGAAACTCAGGTCAAGACTATGATGGAACAGAATTTGTCATAAATGATTGCGCACTCTAACGTGTTCCAGGAAACAGCTTAGCAGAAATAATCATAAAATGCCACTCTAACCATGCTCAGCTAATCCCCAGCCATGTAAGATATAGGTTGTGCAAAAGGAAAGAAGATAAAAAGGCATTTACTCATAAGCAATAACAGAAGAGAATATACTAAAGCATCTCACTCCTAGTTGAGGAACCTTTAGCAACTGGTGACTACAGAGTGAGGGGAATTGGTTTGTTGAGGAACACAGCCCATGAGGTACTTCCTGTACTCCAGGACACAGCCCTGGTCCTGGAGAGTTTATGTCTAGTTGCCACAAACTAGAGTTATCTAAAAGGATGGAACATGAATTACGAAAATGTGTCTATAAGATCCAGCTGTGGGGGCATTTTCTTAATTAGTAATTGATGCTGTAGGGCCCAGCTCACTCTGGGTGGTTCCATTACTGGGCTAGTGGTCTTAGGGTCTATAAGAAAGTTGACTGAGCAAGTCAAAATAAACAAGCCAGGAAACAGCATCCTTCCATGGACTCTGCCTCAGATCCTTCCTCCAGATTCCTAGCCTGTTGGAGTTCCTGCCTTGACTTCTTACGATGCCGAACAGTGATATGAAAGTTTAAGCCAAATAAACCCTTTCACCCGCTACTGGCTTTTGGTAATGGAGTTTCATCATAGCAATAGAAATCCTAGCTAAGACAGACCTACTCCCATGCATATATAAGCAGCACCATAACTGGACACAGTGGCCTTAAAAAAAAAAGCACATGAAGTTGGGAAGGAAAATAGTGGTGCAATAGGGGGAAATTAAAGGGGAGGAAATGGGGTTGACAGCAGACCTACTCAACTATCGAAAAATATTATGATTACTTCCTACTGGCAGTAACAAAGTCCATATATTCACATGCATGCCTCTGTGTCAACATTTTGTAATCAATGATTCTTGTAATACAAAGTGGAATGTGCTCATTTATGTAAGACACTGCCCACCGTTTTCCAGATTGGAAGTGCCATTTTAACATCCATCAGTAATGAAGAGGAATCATTTCATTTCAAATCCTTTCTAGAAATTAATGTTGGAAATAATTTTTAAGTTATAATTATTCTAACAGATGCAGGGTGGTATGTCTGTCTTATATTGAAGCTGTCTAATTACTAGCTCTGTAAATTATGTTTGGATATCTTCATCTGGAACCTTTGTATTCTCTTTGTTCTAGTGTCTAATATGTCTTTTTAACAATACTCTTTTTATTGCTGACTTTTAGGAGTTCTGGACATATTTGTGTGAAAATCTTTAAATAGATACATTTCATAAATATTTTCTCCAAGTCTCTGGTTTTGTCCTCCTTTCTTTCTAGTTTGTTCTGCAGAGCCAATGTATTTAATGTATTTTTTAATAAATCCAGATTTATTTCCTTTCTTGAATTGTACTTTATTCAATGTTCCATAGACACTTCAGGAAACCCAACTACTTTCCATTTATAAGTTTTTTTTAGAGTTTCTACTATTTTGTGTTTTGCATTCAACTCTAAGATCTACTACGATATAGATATATGGTGTATATTTGTAATCTTATGTTCTATGTCAAAATGAATGTTAATATGACTGTCATGTGTTGTTGTAACCTTTTTATCATAATGTCTGTCTTCTCTCCACTGAGGTTACAGTGCCATTTTAATAAGATCCATTGACTATAATATAGCCATAAGTCTAAATCTATCCTATTATTTCATGAAAAATATTATATTTCTAATACCCTAGCTTCACAGTACTAATGTGGATTAGAAATGTTAGGTCAGAGAAACAGAGATATGAAAGAAACACAGAGACACAGGATAGTACTGGGTAGGCAACTCTGTGAATACTGAACACTAAATTCACCTGCATCTAATTTTCATATGATTTTATACCCTAACACAAAGTAGAGAAAGAAGGCCGAAGACTGCTTTAGAATGCCACAAAAGACAACCAGCACAGTTACTTGCTTCAATAGAGACAAGCCAGTATTTCCTGGGTAAAGCATTTGATGTTTGGGCAGGATATACAGTGTATACACCCTAGACCAAGTTTCCTGTAGGCAGCAACTCCCTATGTCAAACTTCCTCTTTTGAAAAGAAGGAGCAAGAATAGGCTTGAATTCTCTGGCATTTGGTCAGGGTGGAAGAGCCCACCACTATGGGCCACCTTTTGGTTGTTGTTCTCATTGTATTGTTTCTTCTTTGTTTGTTTTTGGGGTTTTTTTGTTTTGTTTTGGGGGTTTTTTGTTTGTTTCTTTGTTTTTGGGTTTTGTTTTTTGTTTTTTCAAGACAGGGTTTTCTGTAGCTTTTGGGCCTGTTCTGAAACTAGCTCTTCACTAGTCTGGTCTGAAACTAGACCAGACTGGCCTTGAACTCACAGAGATCTGCCTGCCTCTGCCCTCCCCCCACTCCACTGCTGGGATTAAAGGCATGCACCACCACGCCTTTACTTTTCAGAACGCCAAGTGACTACACCACAGATCACAATTTGTAGTTACACCATTTTTTCAACAACATTGAAAGAGCAAAACTAAGCTCAAACTCTCTGACCTCTCAGTCAGGTGGAAAGGCTCACAGATGTGGGTCCCCACAGCTGATAGACATTGAAATTTTAGCAATATCAAAATTTCTAGTCTGAGCACACAGAACATATTTTCTAATTTGTTTTTTACGTGGTTGTTTCTCATTTCCCATATCCATCCCAGTTCCTACTCCCTCCCCTCCTTCTGCTCCTACACCTCTCCACTTCTCAGAGAGGGTAAAGTTGCCCAGTGGGGAGCCAGCAGTCTGAAACATCACTTTGAGACAGGAACAAGGCCCTCCCCCCTATAGGCTGAGTAAGGCATCCCTCCAAAAAAAAGGAGCTCCAAGGAACCAGTTCAAACCCAAGGAATAAATCCTGGTTCCATTGTCGGTGGCCCCACAGGCTGTCCAAGTCAAACTACCATCACTCATATTCATAGAGTCTAGCTTATACAAAATATATCTTTTATTTATGTATATCATTTTATGATTTCCCCAGAAATCGTTTTCATATATAGATTGTGAATGTGAGCTATTAAGTTTATATCTAAATATTTTGTTTAGAGGAGCTACTTTAAATGATTTTGGGTTTTATATTTCAACTTTCAATAGTTAACTACTTGTTACTGAAGACTGTTTGTCGCTCATGCATGAACTCTGTGTCCTTTGAGAATATTACTAGTAGAATTTTCCTCTCTGAATCCTTGAGAGTCTCTCTACTATATAATCAGGCTATTTGTAAAAAGGGAATTTTTATTTTTTTCCTTCCCATGTTTGCTACAATATATTTTTTGTTCTTTTTTTTATTGATGGTGATTAAGCATGTGAATGGTAACTGCTTCCTCTTAATGGTTTTCAAAATTTAATATTCAACTTCTTAATGTTTTAAGACAATACTGGATATTTGGGGGCAAGGAATTTTTATGCAAAGAAGTTTTGCATACTGTATTGCTGAGAATTTTTTAGAAACCTAAATAGATGCTATAGTTTGTCAAATGCCTTTTTCTGCCTCAGCTCATATCATCACATCATTTTTCTTCTTCAGCCGATTGATGTGGTAGCTAAGATTGATTGAAACTGAAATGTTGAACCAACCTTGTATACCTGAAATAAATCACTCCTCGCCATGATATATAGATCTATTTACAAGCTGTTTGACACACCTTGCAATCATAACTTGATTTGTGCACACTTTTGTGGGAGTTCCACATCTGTGACCATGAGAAAAAGAGGTTTCAGTTTTCACTTTTCCAGTACACTTATCTGTATTTGTTAGTGGGGTTTCCTTTTGAACTTTCAATCGTGTAGGCTTCGTACAATATTCTCTGATCAAAGTCTCCCTCTGTACTGCTTCTCATTAATTTTGCCCTCCCCCCAGCCTTTCAGAATTAAAAAAGAAGTTTCCGTTTAAAGTTCTTTATTATAGAAAAAAATCCTGAACTTTTATTTTGTAGTTGAATTGTTTCAATTTTTGGTAATTTGATATATTCTTGTTTTTAACAAAATTCACCAATCCCTCCCACCTAATTCCTTTCCCATCCCTACCATAACTCTATCTTCTAACTTAATGTGCTTTCTTTAAACTTATTGAGTCCTTTTAGCACTCACTGTATGTGCATGACTGTAGGACAATCTGTTGGAATGTGTGTAACCTCTCCAAGAAAACATTCCTGAAGAAGACAGACACTCACACCGCCAGTAGCCATCAATTGCCAATATCTCCTCAACTAGGGGTTGGACATTTAGGAGTTCTGCCTCTTTCCATGTTGGGATTTTGATTGACTTTATCTCATACAGGTCTTGTACATGGAAAAGCTAATTGCAATAAGTATTGCAATATTCTTTTCATCCTCTGCAAATATTGTTTCATGGAAAACGTCTACTTTGCCCTCCACCTTATTTGAGAAATGTGGAGATGTGACATTTGTTACTGAGATATTTGGAAGACTATCCCATTAAAGCCAATCTCTTTTGAGGTTTTCTCTTATTTTGGATGGTTATTTCTAAGAAATTTCCCTTTAATAGACACAAATCTATCTATGATCTATTTCATTTCTATCCTGTGTCTTTTTCTATCTGAATCCTCGGCAAATCTACTTGCTATCATTTTAACATTATACATTAATGCACTGCACACCAGCGATATTTAGCCTCCTCTTATATTGCTGTTTTTATTGTCCCCACATTCCTGCTGCAACTCTTTCTGTGTAGAAGTCTACTTGATTTTTATCCTACTTTATGATTCCCTTAAACAGAAACCTAATTGTTTTATTTATTATTTCTATCATCATTATTATTATATTTTCTCTTTCACTGTTTGACTGCTTAAACTATGTCTCATCATTATTATTATATTTTCTCTTTCACTGTTTAACTGCTTAAATTATGGCTCATCTTGTATTTGCCATCAGTTCTTCCCTGGCATGCCTTGTGAGTATCTCAGTAGCTCAAGTGACTCTTCCATATGCAGTGGTTACCAATGCATTTCCCCTCTTCATTCCCCAATCATTTATTTTCTAAGTCTGTTAATAAAAAGTCAGAACATTCTTCTTCGTTTTCTATTTCTAGGTCTGTTCTTGCTTATTCCGATCCAAGTTAATACATTTGCTATTATCCTGCTCTCTAAATAGCTTGACTTTAATATTTCTTAAAGGCATTTATGATGGTAACTTAATTTCCAAATCTATTTCTTTTACATTTGAAGTATATTTTTTCTGAATGACAAATATAAAGCTATTTTCTTCTTTCTTTTTACGTATTTTTTTCAAAGTTTATTAAATTATAAAAGTTTCCATTTCCGCCCCTCCTCCCAACACCCTCCCACTCCCCCCACTCCCTCTCCTCCTCCCTCTCCATCCCTAAGAGCAGTAAGGGTTTCCTGCCCTGTGGGAAGTTCAAGTTCCTCCCCCCTCCCTCATTCTTTATTCTCTTTTAAAATTTTTATTAGTTCTTGAAGAAATTTTTAAAAATGTGTTTTTTTCTAATTATTTCCTTTAGTGTTTGTGATTTTAATAACATCATTTCACCCTTCTCTTTTCTCCCTCCAAATTCACCCGTATATGCTTCCTTGTACTGTTACAAAGTAATGCTCTTTCTTTTAGTAATTGCAGTTTTACACACACACACACACACACACACACACACACACCTCTGGGATTTGATTATAGGCTTCCAGTCACCAACTTGTCTCAGATCTACCCGCTTCACTACACAACCTATTTTATATCTTTTTTTTCTTCTTTCAATCCATGAATTTGTGCTGCCCAAATAATCTTGGATGTGCTATCTTCAACTAAAGAGTTGTTGACTTATTGAGGGCTTTATTGTTAAAGTGTCCTTCCCTCTTCAAGCAGCTAACCATTGTCCATAGGGATGGAATTTAGTCTCCAATTCCTGCCACCATACTTGGATTTGTCATGGCTTGGGCTTGTGAAGTTTCCTTGCATGCTGTCATAGCAACTGCTCACAGGGGAGACTGCACTGTTCCCTTCTAGTCATTGCCACCTTGATCTCTTACACTCTTTCTGACCTCTCTCTTCCACCATGAAACCTGAACACTGGGAGTGGCAGATGCCATATATATATTCTATTTATGACTGAGTAGTCTGCGTTCTCTTATTCTTTTCACTTTGGCCAGTTGTGTATCTCTATGTTAATCATCTTTTAACCATCAATTATAAGTTGAAAATTTAAGGGGGAATATTGAGAGACGTGTTGATCTATTGGTATAAGTTGTTAGAAATTTGTTTAATACTATGTACATAGATTAATAAAGTAATAGAAATATGTTCTCCCTGGGGTCTTTGGTCCTAAAAGGTTATCATAAAATGGCCATTGTCTTGTGAAGCAGAGCTGAAACACAATCATATAATGGTTTATAACTCCCCTGAGATTTGTGTCTTCATCATGATAGTATGCATTTCTTTCCAGGCCAGATATTTTTCTGGCTTTTGATGTTCATAGCTGGGTGAAACTGATGCTTCTTTTAATGCTTTTGTGGAGTGCATGGCACTATTCAGATCTATGGAAGGTAGTTCATAAGGATAATTTTCCATGGCAGAACCAGGTTGATTTCCTTATGTTATAAGACTCAAACTCTGACTGATATAAAACTTAATATCACTAGTGGCCTTAAGATACAAAGTCTAAAAGACTTGTGACTGAATTTCCTACTACCTGAGTTCCTTGAAAGTGGAAACTGGAGTTCAAAGGATCCGGGTGGTTCATAATCAGATAATTACAGAATAAATTCTATAATCTAAGTTATTGTATTTCATTTAATGTTCTTGTATTAATGCTTCCCTAAATATTAATTTACTGTATTCATATGCATATGTTCATGTTTATATTGCTTGAGCACATGAGTTAAGATGCCCAGGGTGGCAGACAGCTGTCCAACAAAGGATATTGTGTCTCCTAGAGCCAGAATTACATAGAGTTATGATCTCATTGACCTGACTGATGGAAACTGAATTCTCTTCCTCCCCAAGACATATGATTTATCTCCACATTCCTAGCACCACCTCTGGGGGACTAGAAATCCGGCAGGAATTTCTGAAGCTTCATCCTAGACCAACCCCATTTTGTGAAGGACAATTCCTGATGAAACTGGAATAGCTTTATTGACTTATTTGCTGGCCATGTAGATCTGGGGTTTGCGCATCTCTGGTTAAATAGTACCACTCATTACACTTTTTAGCCAAAGCTGTCAGTGTCTACACAAATTTAAGACCCTTTTTCCATTAATAATTAGGTGCTTCTATAGATCTTTCATTCTTGTGTTTAGTCCTGTTCTAAGAGTTGCTGAAATGTCTGCAGGTATCCATGTGAATTGCTTTTCTCCTGAGTAAGTAACAAGTAGATAGCCACAAGACAAAAAAGGAAACATCCTACGTCTTCAATGGCAAATTCTTTACTGTAACATTTTTTACTTTCTCAATAAGCTAGTATTTTCCAAAATCTTTAATTTCCATTCTTTTTTCTACTACATTATTTATTCCAATTTGCATTTTTTCTTTTGTGCATTTCTGTAAACAGCAATAACAATCCAGGCCAATTTTAAAGTATTTTTCATAGGGGTTCCTTTTCATAAGTATCAAAGCTTATTAATGATATTTTCTGTTTTTCAATGTCTCCACAGCTATACAATAAGAATCACTGATTGCTATAGTTCTTAATAATATGTTCATTTCTCTTTGAATGATTCTATTTTTATCAGCGAATCCCATTTGTGATGATTTAGTCTTACCTTACTCTATATAACAAGAAGCACAGAGCAGAATGGTCAAAATATAGACCTCTAACTTGAAACTCAGCTTATAGAACAGAAACCTAGTTAGCAGCATGTCAACTATTGTCAAAATTCCACAACAGAATAACAAGTATGAAATTTAAATATTCCTCCTCCAATTGCCAAAGGGAACTGCAGTTGTTTATTGAGGCAACTGAATTAAGAATGTAGGACCTAGACCGCTATGGAAATGACTAATTTTTAAAAACCCCAGATGTTACCACGGTGACTTAATCAAAGTGACTCCTCCAGTGAACAGCAGGCAAGGAGTTGTAGGTGGAGTCAGTCTCAGTGGGTCTGATAAATCCACAACTCCGAACCCTTCATTATTTCCCCAGTTGCTGAATAAGTAATTCACTTGTCATACACCACAGCACTCTCTCCCACTACAAGATGAAAAATCTAATAACAAGCCCTACTTCTTGTTGATAGAATGAAGTCATAAAAATCAGAGAGGTATCCAATTTCAAGAAAAATGATAGAGAAGAATTGATTTTATTTTCAATACCATCAGTAAATTAATTTATATATGAGATTAGAGGGCTCTTTGAAAAAAATCACAATGAACGCTGTAAAAGCTGCCTGAGAGAAACACAGCTTCTACACAAGGATCCTTATAATGGAACTTTAGTGAAACTAAAAATATTACCACGAACTGTAGAAAATAGTCTGGAAAAGCCTTTATTGGCAGCAAATTGAAGGGCAGAATTTACCTGAAATACATTATATCCCAAATTGGTTTTAAAATTATTATATTTTTATCTACTAGTCTAGACTTACTGTTCATAATTATATCTTAAATTAGTTTCTTGAACAAATTATTAAGTGTGTTGAAATAAAATATCAGCATAATTTTCTTCACCATATTCAATTGTCTTTCATCTTTAAGTGGTCATTCTTGTCCATTCTTCCTAATCCTTAAATATTTCATCACTAAATTTAATAAAGCGACCAAGAACAGTAGATACTCACCACGCTTGTTTGTGAAGAAAAAGCCTAAGTTCTACAGAGCTGTACTAGAGGATGAGGGAGCGAGAAGGGCATCCACAGCTGGAGGTGGTGGCACAGATTATGGATGTGATATTGAGGTCCTTAGCTTCCCACAAGCTAACTGTGCACAGATATTAAAGGAATACAGCAAGAAAAGGGATGATTTTGGAATTTGTTCATGAATGTGTGTGGTGTATGTAAAGGAACATTTTCACATGTATATACTCAAGAATGGTTATATGCTCACATATTTGTACATGTGTATATTGTGTGCTCACGTGTGTTCACATTATGGGGTCCAAAATTCATGTCACCATGTTTTCTCAGACATCTCCCCAGTTCTCTAAGTAGATGATCTTCAAGTCCAGATGCCTAGAAGTCATCTTTATTAAATGGTCAACATGAATATCATCAATAATGAAAAAAATCTATAATCTGTACTTAGAATAGCAAATTAAATACCTTCCTGCAAAGTGTGCATAAAGTAATCTTCATAAGAAAACACAAAACAAGACTTCAAGACTTATTCAATAAAATAAGTGGTCAATAGTCACTTAACCACAAAATAAGGAATGAAAGAATTCTCTCTTTCATAATGAAAACGGAGAAGCAAGCAAGACAAGTGACGGTAATGTGTGATTTGGAACTGAATTCTTTCCCAGAACAAATGTGATCTGGATCCCTGGTAAAGTTTCAGGGCAGAGACGGTGTATGGTATGTCGCATAATGGGATAAACATTGAATAAGAAATTAACGTTTGGAACAAGGCTAACAATAATTTTAATGTCAAATAAAATCACCTAGGTTATGTGTTTATATGTTTGTATGTTTTTACAGCACAGCCAATGGTCATTTATTTTTCACTGAGGAATAAATAAAAGGAGGGCCTGAGAAGACGCCGTTCGCACCAGCTCTTTTGTGCAGCTCTGTATCATTCTAAAATCAGCTACTCACCTGAAAGTAAGGTTGCTTCATCTGGCTCCCAGTGGAAGGCACAGTTAGGAATTTCTTTCTTTTAAGACCATGTAAGTATGAGGTTAGTCACAAAATAGTGGACTGTAAGCCAGATGTTTCTCTTAGGGTATTTTATGGTAAGGATACAAGAAAAAGATAATGATGTGGTGTTTGGATATATGGCTCAGTAGTTAAGATCACGAGTTGTTTGTATAAAACGCTCAGTGCCTGAGATCACTTGCTTTTCTTCCAGAAGACCAGAGTTCTGTTCCCAGCATTCACGTCTTGCAACTCACAATCTTTCATAACCCCAGCACCAGGAGATCTGTTGCTTTTCTCTGGTTTCCATGGCTAGGTACATGTATAACATCTATCCGTGCCACAAGCATGCGCATTCTCTGTCATCTTTAAAAGCAAGTCAACATGACATCTTCATCATATGTCAAATAATGGTTTATTCATTGTCCAATTATTGAAAGCTTAGAGAGAAAATAAAGCAGAGAAGAGTGAATTCTCTGTCATTGAGATGGGAACTGCTCATTCTCCTACTCCTGGGAAACCCAGTATTTAGCGTTCTCATTCTCACGCATTTAGAATTGTTCTGAATTTGATATTTCAAATTCTCTAGTTTATAAAGATCATCAAATGAGACTTTTCAGCCTCTGTATTGTGTAAAGCATATTCAATATCAAATGTCCTCATATTCCTTTAAATATCAAATTGGATCTATTTATCTGAAAAAAACCTTGATTAATACATTAAGCAAGTCCTGGTTATGTTTACAATGTATATCATGGGTTCATCTCAGAGCGCTAGTAAATTTTATAAGTAAAATATCATTTTATTAGAAGAGAAAATAATCTTTATTGGTGTCACTTTGTGAAATTATGGTATTACTTCAAAGGCAAAAATAAAATAGAAATTTGTACAAAGGTGGCTTGAAAGCAACTTTTGCCTGAAACCTGATTTCCGGTAACTGGGTCTGTGACAGAATCATCTGAAAGAGGAATTACAAGCCTTTAAAAATGCCACACGGTAATGAAGTAGGAAGGGAACGGGGAAATTGAAGCGGAGATGGAGTCAGTAGGAGTAATGTGGTCCCATCGCTACTTTCAAACTAACATTAAATTTGGTATCTCATGCCGACGTCCACGTCTCATTTTACAGGTCTGCCTATCAGAAGCCACCACAGCTTGCTAGCCTCGCACCAAGGCGTCAAACTGTGATATTTGCTACTAAAAATCATGGGACATCTATTTTCTTGCTCTTTCTTGGGTATTGAGAACACGAGGAATTCCTGGCTTCAGGGTCTTTCTCTTCATCTCAAAGAAGCATCATTGCACCTCTCTGGGCAAACTTCCATCATCTCTCTGTCTGGCTCCTATTCTGACTCCTTTTCCTCTTTTCAGACTACCCCTGTGCATAATCCAAGATCATTTTCTTATCAAAAATCAGCAGATTTGCAGCCTTAATTCCATCTGCAAACATAATTCTACTTCATGTAGCCCAAAATAATTGCATTTCTTGGTTATTTGAGAGACATCTTCTTGGAGGGAGTATTATAATTCTGTCCACCACATGTTTTCCTTGGAGAAAGAGTCTAAATTATTAACGAATGCAAAACTCCATGGACATAGGAATAAAACATCCCTGTATATAAAAGGTTTTAATGATGGAACTGAAGAAAAGGGACGCAACAGTTGTCCAGGAGTTAAGTAAAATTTGGAGAGATTATAGATGAGAAGAAAATGATGAAACAGACTCTTCTTGAATGACTCTCTCAAGTACTCTCTTTGCAAAACCCTCTTAAAATACTGGAAAGTCTTTTCCCCAAATCTACATCTATAATTATTTGTAGATCATTTGTTTTACATGTTTTAATAACTGAACATCACAAGTACAGAGGAAAGATATTTGATAGGTGGTAGGCAAACCTCAAAGAAAGAATTTCATGCATTGGAAACTGTCTTTTGGAGAAATCAATTCCTCAACATTTTTTCTAGAACAGCCTTTGACTTTGGCCCTCATTAAAAGCTGAACTGATATAAGGATATTTCCGACACAAGTAGTATTATAATTTTAATCTTATTACCTGTTAACAAGGTAAAATCCTGTGGCTTTTATATGTATCGGCAGCAGACAGGAGGAGACAAAGCTGGAGTTAATTCCCTGCCAGAAGATACAACATACAAAGATCTTGGTAGCCATTAACAATATTCAAATATAGACCCGCACATTTCCAGTTTCAACACCTTTGTTGTAAATGCAAATGGCAACAATGCCTGTTATGCTTAACAAGACGAATTGAAAGTACATCTTTTTTCTTAGTCCCATTAAAACATTGAGGATGCATGCAAAGTTTCACTGAAATCTCTAAGAGGTAGACTCATCCAGGAGAACAGTGAAATCTACTTATTTGAAGCAAAAACCCTTAGTCATAAAAGGGCCAGGGCATTTAAACATCCATTTTAACACATTAGGTTAGGAGAATGCAAGTTTTGAGCATGAGAAACACTTTGGGGCAGAAGTCTCCTGAAAAACACCAAAACTTCAGTGAATTTATCTCTGCCCATCAGGTCTGTAGTGAACACATGAGGTACGTGCTCAGCAAGTGGAAGGTAGGAGAAAAGAAAGATTAAAGGCACAATCCAGAACTTTCTTTAATGCAAAAACTTATTCTTGGACACACGAACAGAGACTTGACCCTGGCGACAGAAAGCTTGATTCTCTTACTCCCTTACGTTTCCAGGGTTCCCTAAACATAATTCCTTCTTAAAAACGTTGAAATTATACCTTAAATTGTCACAACAGACACAGGAAGACAGAAAAATCAAGACATTAGAGATGTATGAAATTACTGTTATTAAATAGTAACAACAAAAGAGAAAATGCTTGAAACCAGAATATGTATATATACAGGGTTTATGTCATTCCCAAATCCTAATATTATACACACACACAAGACTAAAAATCAAATACAGCAATGAAATGTGTAAGAATTCCAGAGAAGTTAAAACAGCTATAATTACTATGTCAAGAGCTTAAAAAGCTAAAGATGTTAGTAATCATCCAATCTAACCTATCAATCTCAGGAGTTTTAAATAAGAAGGAAAAGAATGAAAGATAGATGAAAATTTCACTCAATGAAATAGAAAATCTAAAGACTCAAAATGTTAGTTATTAAAAATAATATGATAGAAATTGCTCTTGCAATGTATATCACACGGCATATTCTCCAAAAGCAGCGAGATACACAAAATACACATGTAGGATTCTTGAAAACAAGTTGTTCAAACTGATTTTCCTGTTCCTGCAGTAATGGTGACCAAAAGACTTTATTTTACTAGGATCTTTAAATATTGTACTCACATGATAACATATATTGGGATAAAATTTATAACTAGATGCAAAAACATATTTGGGGCACATCGTACTTATATATTCAGAAGGTAATTAATGATACTTAAAGATGCATATATTATGCATTTATTTCTGTGTGTGGGTGTACATAGGGAAGGTGGAATGTACAACTGTCACATCTCATATGTGGACCTCAGATGACATCCCGCAGTAGTCTTTCCTCTCACTATGTGAGGGACTGATACATGGGTTGTCAGGCTTGAAGAAAGTGCTTGAACTTATTCAGCTGCATTACCAACGTTTCCAATAATTTTATCCATTAAAGAAATTGAATCTTTCAGTTGAATCAAAAGGAAACAAAGGGTTCAATATTTAGTCACTCAGGTGAATAATCTTTTGTTGTAAAGAATTTCCATTATTACTGATTTAAATTTATACATTCTTACTAAGCACTTTTCATTTGATTATTAAATATTTCTTACTGTTAATGTAATATACTAAGTAATAATATCAAGTAACAATTTTACTGTATAGTAAAATATCAACTATTATTTTTGAAATGGAAGCATTATATGTTCAGGTAGTGACCTCAAGAGTCGTGTGGCTGTCAAAGAACAACAAAACATGAGATCTTTGCTTTCAGTTAGTCCCATGTCCGAGGCAGGAGGATCACTTGAACCTGGTGTTTAAGGACAACCAAGGCAATACAGTAAAACCTTTTAGAAACCAAACACAAACTAAAACAAACTAGTAATGACAAAAAATTAATAAAAAAAAACACAGAGAAGATGCAGTGAGTTTTTGAGGTAAGAAGTAGCAGTAGGAGCAGGTTAGGGAGTTGGGACTGAACCCATAAAGATACAAAAACATTCTGTGTTGACAGGCTATAGAACATTTTCTAAGAGTCATGCTGCACAAGCAAAAGATGTGTATAATAGGTTTCTCTGATTTTATAAAGTGTCCTGAGTTTTATTTATTTATTTATTTATTTATTTATTTATTTATTATTATAAATTTCCACCTCCTCCCCACCTCCTTATCCCTCCCCCTCTCCACTTCCCCCTCCCTATCTAGCCTTAAGAGCAGTCAGGGTTCCCTGCCCCATGGGAAGTCCAAGGTCCTCTCTGCTCCATCCTGGTATATAAAGGTGAGCATCCAAACAAACCAGGCTCCCACAAAGTCAGTCCATGCTTTAGAATAAAAATCCATTGCCATTGTCCTTGGCTTCTCAGTCAGTCTTCATTGCCAGCCACGTTCAGAGTGTCCATTTTGATCACATGCTCCGACACTCCCAGTCCAGCTGGCCTTGGTGAGCTCCCATTAGATCAGTCCCACCCTCTCAGTGGGTGGACGCACCCCTCGTGATCCTGACTTCCTTCATGTTCTCCCTCGTTCTGCTCCTCATTTGGACCTTGGGAGCTAAGTCCAGTGCTCCAATGTGGGTCTCTGTCTCTATCTCCATCCATCGCCAGATGAAGGTTCTATGGTGATATGCAAGATATTCATCAGTGTGGCTATGGGACAAGGCCAGTTCAGGCACCCCCTCCTCTCCTGCCCAAGGAACAATCATGGGACCTCTCCTTGGACCTGGGAACCCCTCTAGAAACAAGTCCCTAGCAAACTCTAAAATGGCTCGCTTAATTAAGATATTTACTTCCCTGCTCCCATATCCACCCTTCCTCCATCCCACCCATCCCATTCCCCCAAGCTTTCCCCAATCCTCCCCTTCTCCTATCTCTCTACCCATCCCCCCTTTACATCCACCCCCACCCTCCCCACCCCTGTGCACCCAAGTTTTGCCTGGAAATCTTGTCTACTTCCAATATCCAGGAGGATAACTATATGATTTTCTTTAGGTTCACCTTCTTATTTAGCTTCTCTAGAATCACAAATTATAGGCTCGAAGTCCTTAAATTAGGGCTAGAATCCATTTAAGAGTGAGTACATACCATATTCCTCTTTTTGGGTCTGGGTTACCTCACTCAGTAAAGCGTTTTCTATTTCCATCCATTTGCATACAAAATTCAAGATGTCATTGTTTTTTACTGCTGAGTAAAACTCTAATGTGTATATGTTCCACACCTTCTTTAACCAATCTATTGAGGGACACCTAGGTTGTTTCCAGGTTCTGGCTATTACAAATAGTGCTGCTATGAACATAGTTGAACAAATGCTTTTGTAGTATGATAGGGCATCTCTTGCGTATATTCCCAAGAGTGGAATTGCTAGGTCCTGAGGTAGGTTGACTCCCAGTTTCCTGAGAAACCACCACACTGATTTCCACAGTGGCTGCACAAGTTTACATTCCCACCAACAATGGATGAGTGTTCCCCCCACTCCACATCCTCTCCAGCATAGGCTTTCATTGGTGTTTTTGAGTTTAGCTATTCTGACAGGTGTAAGATGGTATCTCAAAGTTGTTTTGATTTGCATTTCCCTGATCGCTAAGGATGTTGAGCATGTCCTTAAGTATCTTTTGGTCATTCGAAGTTCTTCTGTTGAGAATTCTCTGTTCAGTTCAGTACTCCATTTTTTAATTGGGTTAATTAGAGTTTTAGTGTCTAGTTTCTTGAGTTCTTTGTATATTTTGGAGATCAGACCTTTGTCTGATGAGGGGTTGGTGAAGATCTTCTCCGGAGGCATTACCATCCCTGACTTCAAACTCAATTAAAGAGCTACAGTAATGAAAACTGCTTGGTATAGGCACAAAAAACAGATATGTCGACCAATGGAATCTAATCGAAGACCCAGATCTTAATCCACAAACTTATGAACACCTGATTTTCAACAAAATCAGCTAAAACTATACAATGGAAGAAAGAAAACATCTTTAACAAATGGTGCTGGCATAACTGGATGTCACCCTTTAAGAGAATGAAAATAGATCCATATCTATCACCATGCACAAAACTCTAGTCCAAATGGATTAAAGACCTCAACATTAATCTGACCACACCGAACCTGATAGAAGAGAAAGTAGAAAGTAGTCCACAAGACATGGGCACAGGAGAGCACTTCCTAGGTAGAACCCTAGTATCACAGACAATAAGAGCAACAATGAATAAGTGGGACATCCTGAAACTGAGAAGCTTCTGTAAAGCAAAAGACACTGTCAGTGTCCTGAGTTTTTGATCCTATTAATAATTACACGATGCTTTAGTTGTTCAGTGGCCTGCACATATTTCCACTGTGATCTCTACTGAACACTGCCGAAGGCCAGAAGGAGGGAAATTCAGGCACAACTGTTATCTTTAGTCTCTCCATGAAATGTAAAGATGTTTTCCATCGGGTAAAGGAATGATTCTTGCTCCCTCTCTTGGGGATCCATTGCTCTCTCTCTCTCTCTCTCTCTCTCTCTCTCTCTCTCTATATATATATATATATATGTATATATATATATATATATGTGTGTGTGTGTGTGTGTGTGTGTGTGTGTGTGTGTGTGTGATTTAAAAAGTATTCATAAACTTGTTTTTGAAAACCTTTTGTATTCACGCTTTTACTGGTTGATGCTAGCTAGCATACTATTAAAAGAAAGAATTTTTGTTTCGTTCTTGTTGAGGTAAAACATGTTAGGCAGGCAAAGCCTAAACATCATTTCGTATATGGGAAGGGATGTGTGTTGTATGTGTTCACATATGTTTGTGGTAGATGTGTACATCTGTGTGCATGCATATATGCAACAAAAGTCAGTCTCAAGTACTTGTTGGCTACACTTTTCTGTGAATCCCCACACCCGATTCATGTGTGCGCTTTCCCGAATCAAGTCCACGAGAATGGATGAATATCCTAAGGGTTGAACAGACACACAAAGAGACCAGGATCATTCACCAAAGCAGTAAATGGCAACTTTATTAAGCATAAGTCGGGTATATATACTAGGGGGCAAAAGGAAAATAGCCCCTTCCATCCGGAACAGGGGAAGAGGATGTCAGGTGTCCGGGCGCCCATGGCCAGGGAGCAGCTGAGGTGGCAGACATAATAGGCCCGCAGCAGTGGTAACCTTGCTTGCAGGTGTAATTACCATAACAAAAGAGGGCCAAGTTCTTTCTAAGCTAAACCCTCAGGCCCGTGCTAGAGCAGAGAGGCCAGGAAGCCAGAGGAAAAACGACCCTGCATAGAGCCTCGAGCAAAGAGGAAAAAATCTGGGTACCAACAAGTGCTGGCGCTCAGGAGCCATCCACCTTAATTTTGAACAAGTTATCTCACTGGATTCTTTGGATTTCCAATCAGGCTTGACTAGCTGGTAAACAAACCCTGAAATCCTTCTGTCTCTTCCTGTTCAGAGCTGGGATTACAAATCACCATATTCAGATTTTTATGTGGGTGCTGGGGTTGAACTCAGACCCTCGGGCTAGCAAGACAGCAACTTTATCAACCAAGTTATATTAGTATTAATTTTTAACCCTTTTGTTTCTTATTTAAAACCAACATTTGCTTCTTTTGGTTTATGCAAGGTGCTGAGTCTTCCACCACACTTGAATAGAAGGCATTTTACTCCCACACTTTCCCCAGTTTTCCCAACAACACTCATTTCCGTCATTGCAGTGTTGAGAAAAACATAAACATTTGTAATTAGCACTTTTTAATAGGCCTGTTTTGACATTTGTAATAATATTATACACTATAAAGCAGAGAATAAGAATGCCTCTGTGTGTGTGTGTTTGTGCACGTGCGCATGCATGCACACACATCACCACCCCAAAACAAACAAACCAAATCTTCCTTGAACAATGGATATTTGTCTTAGTCTCACATGTAATATCATGAGGAGTAAACATTGAGCACATGTCATCTTGACAGTCATTTTGAGTATTCTTGCAAAGAGAGATCTTCAGAATGATACATGAGCTGAGGTGATGGGTCTTCTTCCCTCAAGGAGAGTGGTCAAACTCTTCATTGTAGACGTTCATTTACACTGAAACATGAGGCTACACATAGACTTGTCCACAGGGTACTCAAGAGGCTTGGGTTTGGTAGTATTCCAGTTTTCAGGTTTGTGGATTAAGGATGCTCAGCACATAATGATCAAGACAAAGAACAAAGAGCACATATAGACTTCTGTTCAAAGTTATATACCCTACACACATCTCCAAAAGTTCACTTGTTTTTTTCCTAAATGTATAATTTTTTGTGGGTCCATATTGAATATCCTGTTTAACAGGTGTTTATATTAAAATTTATAACAGTAATAAATTAGTTATGAAGCCGAAATAAAAAAATTGTGGTTGGGGTGTGGGGTGGGGGGGGGTACCACAACATGCAGACCTTTTTAAGGGTCATAACATTAGAAAAGTTTAGAACCACTGCCTTCGAGTATTTCAAATTTTCATTCTCAGTCTTACAACATTGTTACATTCACTTACTTTTTATTGGTCTAAAAGTCTCTACTACATTTGTAATTACTTTAACACTTATCAGTCATGAATTAAATCAAATAAGACCATGAAAATGAAAGCAAAATATTTAAATTTTTTAACATCATCCTTAATTGTTTTTTCTTTATGTACATTTTTTTTACAATTTTAGGTTTTTTTTTCCATATGAAGGACAAATTTTAGATAGCATTTATTGCAGACAAGTTTGCTATTTTCTTTTGTGTGGGGGGTAGCATGTTTATTGAATACATGTTTCTATCTGTGTAGTACATGTCTATAAATATACATATGGAGATTGATGGTGAGATTGTGTCAATAAGGCAGTAATGTATTGAAGACAGAGAGCATCTCGACTGAATTTCAAAGAAAGAACTTCAACAGGCTTTCCATGTTGGCTGCATTCTTCAAAGTGTTTTCTGGTTTTCTCCCCAATTTTCATGACCTGAATTTTAAAGGGTAAATATGGCTGTCAACTTAAGATTCAAAGGGGAGTGAGCAATTTGTCTTTATAACTCAGTGTGGTCATAATTCATCTGAGGTATGAGGACTAAATGATTTTGTTCAAACAAATCAAGAGAAACATTCAATCCCAATCCATATTAAAGTTTCCTGTTCACTCCTTTTGTGCCTGAGCAATTTTAACATGCCTTTTTTTCTTATTTATTTATTTATTTATTCATTTATTAAAAATTTCCACCTCCTTCCAGCCTCCCTTTTCCCTTCCCCTCACCCCTCCCCCTCCCTCTCTAGTCCTAAGAGCAGTCAGGGTTCCCTGCTCCATGGGACATCCAAGGTCCTCCCCTTGTGCTGCTTTGGGCCTTTTGTATTCCAAATGAGAAGCCAATTGTTATTTGAATGAAGGTTCTCACCTAAACCATGCTTTTCAATTCCCTGATTCATGTTTTGTTTTGTTTAGTTCATCTCTTTGTCCTTATTAGTATTATTTTCTTAACAGATTTATATGTGGTCTTCTGAAGTAGTGCTGATGAGAATTCAATGAGCTTCTGAGATATGCCTTTATTGCTTTTTAAATAAATTTGAGGCATTCTTCATTCATTACTTCTTTGTCTTCTTTTCTGTTCATTAGCTGTCTTCTCTCTCTTGAAGTCTCAGGATACAGAGACTGGCATATGTCATAGTGTGCAATGGTCCATGGTGTTCCTCAGGACTCATTCACTTTTCTTTCTGCTTTATTTTTCTTAGTCTGCTTACATCATGTAAACACTAATTCATCTTCTAATTCATAAGTGTCTTGCTTATTTAAGTCTATTGTTGAATCAGCGAATTTTCCCACATTTTTTTACAAGATTTAATGCCAGATGGTTTTCCTTTTCTTAGACTTTCATTAGTGCCCATTGTTTGATGAGTTATCTTCGTTGTATTTTTTGTTTTGATTTGATTTATTCTAATCATGATTCTTTTAAAAAAGTATTTCTAATGGCTATTTTGAAATCTGTTGAATACAACTCCAGACCTCTGTTAGATGAGTTCCTAATATTGACACCTCTTCCATGTGTATAGTTCAGGCACTCTTACATGTCATTCTTCTTGAAAAAAATTCTTGTAAGGTTACATAGTGTAACAATTCATGGCTGCAGTATTTTCCCCTGGGACTTGTTATTCTTTCCTTGTTTGCTTCTTCTGTAATTGCTAGTATTATTTCTGGTTTATATACTTTATATGTCTTAGATGTCATTCCTTATGCCCATAGCTTTGAATATGTCCATCACCAGTATAAATAGAAGATAAATTTGGAAAAGTTCTTTTTCACTATTTTTTATCCCGAGTATATCCAGCTATCAAACTCTACTGCTCTCTTGCTGATTGTTCTATTTTTTTCAACAATGTTCTGGGACATAAATTGCTTTATAGGTTTATATAAACAAATTTAGCTTTCTCCACGGTCTCATTTTCTTCAGGGTAGCTCTGAGATTTATTCAGCCCCCCAAAATTCATCTCAGCTGTTTTTTTAACCTATTCTTTTCTGATAAAAACCCCAGAATTCATCTCATAGTCCAAATTAATCTACAAACCTTCTGACAATTGCCTTTAGTACAACTTGAATTTGCCACATCATGTTCTCATTAGGTTAATCTGGGATGAGGTTTAGAACTCAGCTTTCGATGTTGTCTTTCTCATCCTAAACATCATCATCAAAACTCATCTGTGGTACAAAAGGAAGGGGAAAAGAATGAAGACACATGCCTCTATGAATGGAAGTTCTACATTAGGATCTGGAAGGTTTATATACGAGGAGCATATTTACAAGTCCATGTCATCAACTACCCTTTCTTGACATGCAAAGCCCAACACATGAGCTAAGGCAATGACATCCAGTCTTGCCAATTTTAGTCTTGCCATGCCCAAGGGAAAACCGTCATCCTGTGATTTGGTTCTGGGAAGAAGAGGGCCACAAAAATCTCTTTTAATATGTGCCCAGAAGTTTGCCTTATAAACAGAAACTGAACAGGGGACTATCCATGGTTATTCAAAGGAAAGAAAAAAGACGACTAGTAAGCTAGTATGGAGAAGGACCCCTATTTTTTTTATTGTAACTGTGTTATGATTTCATCTTAGAAAAATTAAATCGAGAGAAAAACACATGTTCTGCTTTTGAAACCATATAGAGATAGACAGACAGACAAATATACATGCTGACGGATAAATAGATATGTCCCACCTGATTCTATAGCCATTCAGTCCCAAATAAACACACAGAAGTTTGTGTTAATTATAAACCTTTTGGCATATTGCTCAAGTTTATTATTCACTAGCTCTATAACTTTATTAACCCATAATTCTTGTCTAAGTTTAGTCATGTGACTTAGCACCTTTTCTCAGTAAGGCATTCTCATCTTACTTCCTCTGCATGTGGCTTAAGACTATGTCTCTGCCCCTCCTTTTACCAGAATTCTCCTAGTCTGGTCACCCTGCCTATACCTTCTGTCTGGCTACTGGCCAATCAGCATTTTATTAAGCCAATAAGAATGACAAGTCTTCACAGTGTAAGAGAGCATTATCCCATGACTGAATAAATGGTTTGTTGCAACATGATATTTTGGGTCAAATTTTTTTATTCTTGGGTTTTATTTTTAAAAATTTATAATAGAGTCACTGAAGTATGGTAGTTGGATTTCCCAGGAATCAGTCATCCTGAAAGTAGATCTCCCACACACAAAGAATTCTAATTTATCTTCCAGTTGCTGAACTTGTAGGATGCCAACTATAGACATGAACATAGGTCTTGGGAGGTGACCAAGCAACAGAATAGCTTATATTTTTTCAAGTTTTGTAAGTTGTGCATTAGTTTTAAAACCTGTTGCATGCCAAGAGATTCTACAGTAGAACAAGCAAGGATACAACAAAGAAAAAAAAATCTCATATGGGAAGTAAGATATAAGTCACAGAGCAATATTTATATGAGCACTATAAGAAATATGATAATTCATAGCAAGGGAGCAATGCTCAAACTATGAATAAAACAATATAGTAGTAAGACATCACAGGAGTTACAAATGTTAGTATAATTGTAAGTTGGGAAAAGATATGTATTACCACCCACCATTCAATGTATAGCCAGGAAATTGTGTAAAATCAACTATGCCATTTTATGGCATACTTTCCATATTATTCACCTCAGTTAATTAGTATATAGAATTTATGGCAGACTATGTTCTGATTAAAATTACTGAAAAGCAATACTTACATGGGAAGGAATTTTTTAAACATGAAATGTGTTTCTAGGCTGAGGAAGTTTGCAAACTTTTAAATTAAAGATTGACATAAATGCCTTATAGAGAGCGATACATCCTGCTAAATTTTTCCAGTTTTATAAATGCAGATCCTCTAATTCTATTGCAGACTGCTCTGACTAAGTCTTAATCAGCAAGTTAGCTGTGGTTCCTGCAGATGTCTGTCTAAACAAGACCTGAACAGTGACAATACCGACAGACATGGTAATGTGGATGTAGGAAAGCTCCTGGGATTCCATCCTAAGACAAAGAACTGAAGGAAACCAATGACTGCTGAGAGAGGAGAAGCAGTCTCTACCAGGGAAGAGTTCCTTAATTGATTAGTCATTGCCAAGTCCTGAAGTCATATACACAAAAACAAACAAACACAAAGTACACAGCAAGTTACATTTACTTATTTTATGCATCGACTTATCTCATCTATCTCTCTGCTTATCTATCTATCTATGTAACAATACTAATCAAAGAATAATAGTCCATCAATTTTAGAGGGAACAAAGCAGGGGTTACAGAGAGGTTGAAGGGAGGGAATATGGGAGAGGAGGAAGGAAGAAAAGGGAAGAAAAAGGTGAAGTGATGAAATTATATTTTAATGAAAATATATTAACAAAAGAGGAAGCAGGTTATGATATTAGTCTATTGGTACTTCATTTCTAGTCTATCATCTGACTACACAAAAATAGTTTCCTTTTTCTTTTATAATGATGTTTTTATTTTCATATTTTCTTTGCAAAAATAATCATTTCTCCGTAGAGGGAATTTTAGAAGTTTAGTAAGTAAACAGAACAGAGATAATTAATGAAGACTCAGTTCTTTTTTTTTTTTAATTATGAAGGAAAATTGAGGGGAAAAGGCAACTATTTAATATAATCACACCTTCAATCTTGAAACATAGAGACTAGTATGAATACTGTATAAATATTCATAGGAAAGCATTCTTACTGTTTTCTTTGGTTGTATGAACTAATGTTAGTTGATTTCTACCTCTTCAAATGAAAAAAAATATTTAGATAAAGTGATTGTTGGGAAACTCAGCTCTGGTTTCACTCCCTCCATCCCAGACTCCTTCCCTCAGAAAGCCTGCCCTTGTCAGCTCCACCGCAGGAATTGTTTAAGACTAAGCACAGGCTATTGGAGACTTGGTCACTAGACACGCCATTTGCTCTCCCTCCTGCCATCCTGGGAGTAACCAAGAAATTGCTTCTACTTTGTTTATTAAATCTCTATTTCTTAATTCGGTTTGAGTTGACTTATTGCATCAGTAGAGGAATCTAATAACTGGAAGTCGAATACTTATCAGTGATTATCTAGTTAATTGTGGACGAAGTTAGATTCATAAAATCTATAAAGTTAAAAAAGTTCTGAGACTTTTGGTAGATAAGTTGGCCAAAGTTATGTGTGTAAAAAAAATATAAATCCTAAATTTAGGAGATGGTCAGATGATTTTCCTTTGAGAAGTGAAAATGTGTATTCATTACATTACATAATATAATTATTCTCTTATCCAATCTCTAAGAAGAAGCGTTTTCTTTAAAGTATAACAATTCAGAGTATAGGGATTATATAATGCAAAGTGAAAGCCTCTACATAATTGTTTTCTCTTATTCCCTGAAAGTAACTTCTCCTCTTTCTTTCCTTTTCTCTCTTTAGTATCTTTTTGTTTATGCTTTTTATGGGAATTCATTGTCTAACAAATGGTTTCTCAAATGAAGACAATTGGGTAAAATAGCCATGATTATCTGTAAGACATATTTCTGTCTGACTTTCAAAAGCCTCATAGGTGACAAGGTAGATAGAGGTTGACCAGTAGTAAGAAGCCTAGAATGGTAGCTATAGGTAGTTTTGTTCTTTTGTAGTAGATTAAAAAAAATAGTAAAGTAATTCCTTATTTTTAGGGGAGAACACAAAAGCAATTATATCAGCATAAGACAATAATACTCTAATTGGTAATAAATTGGATATGTATAACTAGTCCATCCAAGATTTTGTCCTGCCATCCAAACCAAATGCTCTTTTGGCAGAAATACACATTTAAATGAAACATGAAATAAAATAGCCTGGAAATCAAAAGAGTGAATTCAGTGGAACAAATAAATAAAATGTATTAAACCCATTTCTTTGTTGTCAGGTATTGTATAGAATAAAGAAATACAGACTGAAACATGGGGCGGGAAGGCCATAGATTTTTTTTCAATTTCTTTTTTTTGAATGAGAAAGTAATTTTATTAAATTATAAAAGTTTCCATTTCAGCCCCTCCTCCCAACACCCTCCCACTTCCCCCACTCCCTCTCCTCCTCCCTCTCCATCCCTAAGAGCAGTCAGGGTTACCTGACCTGTGGGAAGTTCAAGTTCCTCCACCCTCCCTCCAGGTCCAGGAAGGTGAGTGCCCAGACAGACTGGATCCCCAAAATCCAGTATATGCAGAGGAAACAAGTCCCAGTGTCATTGTCAATGGCTTTTCAGAAAGACTCCAGGCCAACCACATTCAGAGAATCCGGCCACATTCAGAGAATCTGGTTGGATCACGTCCTCGTTCAGTCCCAGTCAACTGGCCTTGGTGAACTCTCATTAGATCAGTCCCCTTGTATCAGTGGGTGATCGCACCCCTCGCGGTCCTGATTTCCTTTTCCATTTTCTTCTCCTTCTGCTCCTCATTCGGACCTTGGGGGGCTCAATTCAGTGCTCCAATGTGGGTCTCCATCTGTATCGCCATCCATCCTCGGATGAAGTTTCCCTCTGGTCTTGCCTTCTTTGCTCACATTCTCTTTCCTTCTGCTTCTCATTTGGACCTAGGGAGTTAAGTCCAGTGTTCCAATGTGGGTCTCTGTCTCTATCTCCATCCATCGCCAGATGAAGGTTCTATGGTGATAAGCAAAATATTCATCAGTATGGTTATGGGCCAAGGCCAGTTCAGGCACCCTCTCCTCTGCTGCCCAGGGAACAATCTGGGGACCTCTCCTTGGGTCTGGGAACCCCTCCAGAATCAAGTCTCTTGCAAACCCTAAAATGACTCCCTTAGTTGAAATATATTCTTCCCTGATCCCATATTCATCCTTCCTTCCTCCCCCCATCCCAGTCCACCGAGCTTTCCCCATTCCTCCCCTACTCCCTTCTCTCTAACTCTCTCCCTTCCAACAACCATTCCACCCCCCCATGCACCCGAGGTTACCTGGGACTCTTGTATATTTCCAATCTCCAGGAGGATAGCTACATGATTTCCATCAGGTTCACCTTCTTATTTAGCTTCTCTAGGATCACGAATAATAGGCTCAAAGACCTTTAATTATGGTTAGAATCCACTTATGAGTGAATACATACTATATTCCTCTTTTTGGGTCTGGCTTACCTCACTCAGTAAAGCGTTTTCTATTTCCATTCATTTGCATGCAAAATTCAAGATGTCATTGTTTTTTACCGCTGAGTAAAACTCTAATGTGTATATGTTCCACACCTTTTTTAACCAATCTTCTAATGAGGGGCACCTAGGTTGTTTCCAGGTTCTGGCTATTACAAATAGTGCTGCTATGAAGATAGTTGAACAAATGCTTTTGTAGTATGTTAGGGCATCTCTTGGGTATATTCCCAAGAGTGGAATTGCTGGGTCCTGAGGGAGGTTGACTCCCAGTTTCCTGAGAAACCGCCACACTGATTTCCACAGTGGCTGCACTAATTTGCATTCCCACCAACAATGGATGAGTGTTCCCCTCACCCCACATCCTCTCCAGCATAGGCTATCATTGGTGATTTTGAGTTTGGCTATTCTGACAGGTGTAAGATGATATCTCAAAGTTGTTTTGATTTGCATTTCCCTGATCGCTAAGGAGGTTGAGCATGACCTTAAGTGCCTTTTGGCGATTCGAAGTTCATCTGTTGTGAATTCTCTGTTCAGTTGAGTACCCCATTTTTTAATTGGGTTAATTAGAGTGTTAGTGTCTAGTTTCTTGAGTTATTTGTATATTTTGGAGATCAGACCTTTGTCTGATGAGGGGTTTGTGAAGATCTTCTCCCAGTCCGAAGGTAGCCTTTTTGTCTTACTGACAGTGTTCTTTGCTTTACAGAAGCTTCTCAGTTTCAGTAGGTACCATTTATTCATTGTTTCTCTTATTGTCTGCGCTCCTGGGGTTCTGCTTAGGACGTGGTCTCCTGTGCCTATATCTTGTAGACTACTTCCCACTTTCTCTTCTATCAGGTTCAAAGTGGTCGGATTAATGTTGATGTCTTTAATCCATTTGGACCTGAGTTTTGTGCATGGTGATAGATATGGATCTATTTTCATTCTTCTACCAGTTGACATCCAGTTATGCCAGCACCATTTGTTAAAGATGCTTTCCTTCTTCCATTGTATACCTTTAGCTCCCTTGTCAAATATCAGGTGTTCATATGTTTCTGGGTTAATACCCGGGTCTTCTATTCGATTCCATAGGTCGACTTCTCTGTTGTTATGCCAATACCAAGCTGTTTTCAATACTGTTGCTCTGCAATAGAGTTTGAAGTCAGGGATGGTAATGCCTCCAGAAGTTCCATTATTGTATAAGATTGTTTTGGCTATCCTGGGTTTTTTGTTTTTCCATATAAACTTGATTATTGTTCTCTCAAGGTCTGTGAAGAGGTTTGATGGGATTTTGATGGGAATTGCATTGAATCTATAGATTGCTTTTGGTAGAATTGCCATTTTTACTATGTTGATCCTCCCAATTCAAGAGCAGGGGAGGTCTTTCCATTTTCTGGTATCCTCCTCAATTTCTTTCTTCAAGGACTTAAAGTTCTTGTCAAATAGGTCTTTCACTTCCTTGGTTAGAGTTACCCCAAGATATTTTATGCTATTTGTGGCTATCATGAAAGGTGATGTTTCTCTGATTTCCCTCAATGCTTCTTTATCCTTTGTGTATAGGAGGACAACCGATTTTTTGGAGTTGATCTTGTATCCTGCCACATTACTAAAGGTGTTTATCAACTGTAGGAGTTCTTTGGTAGAGTTTTTGGGGTCGCTTATGTGCACTATCATATCATCTTCAAATAACGAAAGTTTAACTTCATCCTTTCCAATTCGAATCCCCTTGATCCCCTTATGTTGTCTTATTGCTATTGCTAGAACTTCAAGCACTATATTGAAGAGGTATGGAGAGAGTGGACAGCCTTGTCGAGTTCCTGATTTTAGTGGAATGGCTTTGAGTTTCTCTCTGTTCAATTTGATGTTAGTTGTCGGCTTGCTATATATTGCTTTTATTATATTTAGGTATGATCCTCGTATACCCAATCTCTCCAACACTTTTATCATAAAGGGGTGTTGAATTTTGTCAAATGCTTTTTCAGCATCCAATGAAATGATCATATGTTTTTTTTCTTTCAGTTTATTTATATGATGGATTACATTGATAGATTTGCATATGTTGAACCAGCCCTGCATCTCTGGGATGAAGCCCACTTGATCATAATGGATAATTTTTCTAATGTATTCTTGGATTCGGTTTGCCAGTATTTTATTGAGAATTTTCGCGTCAATGTTCATGAGTGAGACTGGTCTGTAATTCTCTTTCTTGGTTGTGTGTTTGTGTGGTTTTGGTATCAGGGTAACTGTAGCTTCATTAAAAGAGTTTGGAAATGATTCTTCTGTTTCTATATTGTGAAATACATTAAGGAGTATAGGTATTAGCTCTTCCTGGAAGTTCTGATAGAATTCTGCATTGAAGCCATCTGGTCCTGGGCTTTTTTTGGTAGGGAGATTTTTGATAACAGCTTCTAATTCTTCACAACTGACAGGTCTATTTAGATTGTTCACCTGGTCTTGGTTCAACTTTGGTATATGGTACTTATCTAAAAAAAATGTCCATTTCTTTAACATTTTCCAACTTTGTGGCATATAAACTTTCGTAGTAAGATCTAATGATTCTCTGAATTTCCTCTGTGTCTGTGGTTATGCCCCCCTTTTCATATCTGATCTTATTAATTTGCATGTTCTCTCTCTGCCGTTTGATTAATTTGGATAGGGGTTTGTCAATCTTGTTGATTTTCTCCAAGAACCAGCTTTTTGATTCATTGATTCTTTGGATTGTTTTCTGTGTTTTTATTTTGTTGATTTCAGCCCTCAGTTTGATTATTTCCAGTCTTCCAAACCTCCTGGGTGAATCAGCTTCCTTTTTTTCTAGAGCTTTCAAGTGTGCTGTTAAGTCTCCAATGTGTGCTTTCTCCGTTTTCTTTAAGTGGGCACTTAGTGCTATGAACTTTCCTCTTAGCACTGCTTTCATAGTGTCCCATAGGTTTGAGTGTGTTGTGTCTTTATTTTCATTAAATTCAAGGAAGACTTTAATTTCTTTTTTTATTTCTTCCTTGACCCAGGGGTGATTCAGTAGTTCACTGTTCAACTTCCATGAGCTTGTTGGTTTCCTGGGGGTAGCACTTTTGTTGAATTCTAACTTTAATCCATGGTGGTCTGACAAGACACAGGTGGTTACTAATATTATTTTGTATCTGTGGAAGTTTGCTTTGTTACCCAGTATGTGGTCAATTTTCAAGAAGGTTCCCTGAGCTGCAGAGAAGAAGGTATATTCTTTCCTATTTGGATGGAATGTTCTATAGATGTCTGTTAAGTCCATTTGATTCAATACCTCCAATAATTCTCTTATTTTTCTGTTAGGTTTCTGTTTGATTGACCTGTCCATTGGTGAGAGAGGAGTGTTGAAGTCTCCTACTATTAGTGTCTGTGGTTTGATGACTGCCTTGAGTTCTAGAAGTGTTTCTTTTACATAAGTAGGAAGCTTTATATTAGGGGCATAGATATTCAGGATTGAGACTTCCTCCTGATGAATTGTCCCTGTTATAAGTATGAAATGTCCATCTCCATTTCTTCTGATTGATTTCAGTTTGAAGTCAATTTTGTTGGAAATTAGAATGGCCACACCTGCTTGTTTCTTAGGTCCATTTGCTTGAAAAACCTTTTTCCAACCCTTTACTCTGAGTAGATGTCTGTCTTTGTGGTTGAGGTGTGTTTCTTGTAAACAGCAGAATGTTGGATCCTGTTTTCATATCCAATCTCTTAGTCTGTGCCTTTTTATAGGTGAATTGAGTCCATTAATATTAAGTGATATTAATGACCAGTGGTCGTTGACTCCGGTTATTATTATTTTTTGTTTGTTTGTTTAATAGAGTTTGTATGTGTCCCTTCTTTGAGTTAAGCTTGTGAAGGGTCGCTAGATGTCTGAATTATTGTAGGCAGTGTTGGCAATGTTGGATTCCTTGGGTTGCGATTTTCCTTCTATTCCTTTCATTAAGGCTGGGTTTGTGGCTACGAATTGTTTAAATTTGTTCCTATCCTGGAATATTTTGTTTTCTCCATTGATAGTGAATGTTAGCTTGTCAGGGTATAGTAGTCTGGGTTTGCATCCATGGTCTCTTAGTTTCTGCAGTACCTCTATCCAGGACCTTCTGGCTTTCATGGTTTCCATAGAGAAGTCCGGTGTAAGTCTGATAGGCTTATCTTTATAAGTTACTTGACCTTTTTCCTTTGCAGCTCTTAATATTCTTTCTTTAATCTGTATGTTTTGTGTTTTGATTATTATATGGCGAGGGGATTTTTTTTTGATCAAGTCTATTCGGTGTTCTGTATGCTTCTTGAACCTTCATAGGAATATCATTCTTTAGATTGGGGAAGTTTTCTTCTATAATTTTGTTGAATATATTTTCTGGGCCTTTGATCTGCAGTTCTTGTCCTTCTTCAATCCCTATTATTCTTAGATTTGGTTTTTTTTTGTGTGTGTCCCAGATTTCTTGAATGTTTTGTGATGAGAATTTGTTGAATTTGCTGTTTTCTTTGATCAGAGCATTTATTTTCTCTATGGTATCTTCAGACTCTGAGATTCGTTCTTCCATCTCTTGTATCCTATTGGTTATGCTTGATTCTGTAGTCTCTGTTCATTTACCTAGATTTTCCATATCCAGCCGGCCCTCGTTTTGTGTTTTCTTCATTGCCTCCATTTCAGTTTTCAATTCTTGAACTGTTTCCATTACCTGTTTGATTGTTTTTTCTTGGTTTCCCAGTGTATCATTCATGGATTTACTCATTTCTTCAAACTTTTTGTTATACTTCTCATCCATTTCTTTACTCATTTCTTCAATCTTTTTGTTGTATTTCTCATCCTGTTCTTTAAGGGAGTTATTCATATCCTGTTTAAGGGACTCTATTGCTTTCATAATGGCACTTTTTTCCACTTCTTCTGAATTAAGAGGTTCAGGTCCTTCTATTGTAGGGTCGTTGGGATCTGGTTGTTTTTTAGATTGTTGGAGGAGTTCTTGCCTTGGCATTTGCCCATTTCTTCCTTCAAATGCTCTCTATTGGATCTTCTGGTACCAGGTCAGGTTCCCTTGCTGGGCAGGGACTTCACTGACAGAAGGCCTACCTTTCCTCAGGCAGTCTATTGAAACACAGGCACTCCCTCCTGCTGGGTTGCACTCACAGTCCAGGCCCAGAGTGCAAGGGAGCAGCTCTGGGGAGATCTTGTGGCCCCAGGAGGAGGAGGGAAGAGAGGAAGGTGTACCTGGATGAATGCTGGGATGGTTTTGGGGAGAACTCATCAGGGTGGAGCCACCACTGCAAGGTGACCAGAAAATCGAGGGGGGCGGGGAAAGTCTGAATTCCTCCTAGCTGAAGCCCTCGGGTCAGGAGCAAACTCACCCCTCCTCCAATGGATGTCTGCTAGAAGTTCACTGCCTCTTGGTGGCCAGGAATGTGGCTGAGCTGACACAGGGCCTGCCTGTCCTCAGGTAGGCTATCAAAGCACAGGAACTGCCCCTGCTGGGCTGAGCCCACAGCCCAGGCCCAGCGTGCAAGGGAGCAGCTCTGGGGAGATCTTGTGGCCCCAGGGGGAAGGGCAGGCCATAGATTTTTAAAATGTATTCCAATAATATTTCTCACTTTCTGGAAAACAGATTTAAGAGATACTTCATAATGTGTGTGTATGTGGTATGTGTGTGTCTGTATTGTGTGTTTGTGTGTGTTAAACATACATGATA
Source organism: Myodes glareolus (assembly GCF_982192425.1). Lineage (NCBI taxonomy): Eukaryota > Metazoa > Chordata > Mammalia > Rodentia > Cricetidae > Myodes > Myodes glareolus. The sequence goes on from NC_142049.1 coordinate 6,034,840, forward strand.
ATAAATAAGTAGATAGATAGATAGATAGATAGATAGATAGATAGATAGTTAGATAGATAGAAAAGAAACAAGTAATGATAAACTTGCTTATTGCCCAAACTTGTTGGTCCTTTAGTATACACATGCCATGAACTATTCTTCATATCATTAATCTCTTTGTCCATCCATGGAATCAAATATCTGAGTCATTCAAAGAGTTTAAGAAACACTAACATCCTCTATAATAGCTTTTAGTGAATCATACTTGCTAAAGTCTCTATGTATTGTGAAAAGTGGCCCAAACAAATGACCTAACACGAGAGGCTTAAAGTTGTTCACATATGCATGGTCCATATGAGATCAAATTGTTGATCTTGACAATCTTTTAGTTCTGCATATTTTATATTATAGCTTATGAATCAATATTGAAAATATATTCATTGAGACAGCCATCATTGGTGTCAGATGGGTACACAAAAGAACCCTATAATAACTGACAGCAATGTGTTTTTGAAAACTTTGAACTCTGAAACGTCTACTGCTGAGGGTGAAGTCAATCATATTAACCCACATTCTAAATTATCTTTCCAGTTTAAAATAATAGTCATCAAATATAGCACAAAGCAGTCTTAAAAATTACTCATGTATTCTCCTGAGAAAATATTTAGTGGCTGAAGGGTAATAGACAATGGAGCTGGCTCCTAACGTGCTTCTAAGGGACCAGAGATTGCAAACATCTGTCATCAATCTCAAACATAAATGACAACCTTTGTAGCTTGCTTGTGCTATTTTTCCTTATCGACGTATCACTAATGAAAACTACTCAGAAAACGACCCCAATTTGTTCACTGGCACCCAGGTACACAGGGGAGACTGCACATAAACAATCGGACTCCATTCCATATGTTCGACTCTAGTAAATCCTCCTGAGAGGAGACAGCCAGAAAAATGCAGCGATTCTTAGACATTTATCCAACTCCATGATGCCTGATCTTCTAATTCAATAGTTTCAAGAAAGAAAAAAGTGAAAACTTCAGCTCACCCTGTCTATGATAGCCTAGCTCAACTGTGGATGGGGCTGCTAATTTGTCTCTAATTTATACACTGAGTAACCTGGTTTCCATTTGTTCTTTCCAATTAAAGATTATCTGATTCATAAGTTTCTGGAATGAATAAGTTTTTCACAGTCCTTAACCTCTTAGATAAGTATAGATTCCCTGAGACATTACACAAGAGTTTTCGAGACTTTTCTCGCTGATTCTAAATTCATTAAAAAAACAAACAAACAAAATTAAATGAATGCCAATAAGAGGCCTTAACAGACATCTGGCAGGGAAAACAGTCTTGAAACTTTTGAACTCTGAAATTCTTAGTGATGCACATGCAGCCAGCACTGACAGCTTGAGTTCTTTCGAGGAGTCCCACACGGCAAGAGGAAAGAACTGACTTCTATGGTTGTCTTCTGCCCCAGAGGCGGCATGAGTGCCTCCATACATGCGATAAATGAAAATTTAATAAAAATATTAAAAATATCACACAAGTGAAGTGAGAAAGTGCCACCTTGTAAAGGAACTGCCATGTACACTGGCCACAGTGATATTTCTCAAATGGAAAACAGTGTTATTAAGGTCATCTCAGGAGTCACTGTATTTGGTTACAAATACTAAATTTTAGTTCGTAAGATTGGAAGAAGACAATGGACTGATCGTCAATAAAATTACAAAATTCTCATTCCAGATCTCCTTTCCATCCCTTCTCTCCACTGTCCCATGTCATTTTTCTGCAGCTCCATGGGCATGGGGGTTGAGAGTCAAAAGGAGCTTCCTAAAGAGCCATAGAACATCATGTAGAAAAACATTGTCTAGACTGTAAGGTTTGACATACTTAATCTTGCTGGAAATCTTTATGTAATAAATTATGACTAGGAAGGTTCTTGAAGAATTGCTTCTATTGGAAGGTTAAATTATAGCCCAGTAGGTACATCGGAAGAGCTTAGATGAGTGCATAATGGTCTCAAGATTAACGTTTTACAAGCAACATGCATAACAAGGGGCTAGTAATTTGCACTAGAGATTCCATTACAAATAACAATGCTGAGCCATACTGTTGTCGAAAATGGAAATGAGAAATTTAGATGAAAGGGCAAGGAAACATTTTATTTTACCAAAGGCTACAAACATTTTGTTCTTTGGAATAAACCATAAAGAAGAAATCAAGTTATCTTTACAAAAAGTCTTTCCTTCATTTTATTTTTTTATTAGTAATCTTAACAGTAAGTTTTTGGTCACTGAAGTTAAACAGTAAAGGTGGAGACATTTCAAGCTGTTGTGATTTTATTTTTACCCTAAAATATATGCTTACTTAGTCTATATTTAGTTCAAATTTTCCCATTTTACAAGAAAATATTGCCTGTGAAAATAAAACAGACTCCTTTGACTACATCACTATAAGTCCCTGGTGTTGAACCAGCCATTTGAGTAATCCTATGTCTATTTTCCTTTTTTGAAAAATGAGAGTAACACAGATATTGAGAGCTACAATTAATAAATGGGACCTCCTGAAACTGAGAAGCTTCTGTAAAGCAAATGACATGCTCAAAAAGACCAAATGGCAGCCTACAAAATGAGTAGATCTTCACCAATCCCACATCTGACAGATGGCTGATCTCCAAAATATACAAAGAATTCAAGAAATTGGTCATCAAAAGAACAAATAACCCAATTAAAAAAATAGGGTTTAGACCTAAACAGAGAAATCTCAACAAATGAATCTAAAATGGCTGAAAGATGCTTAAGGAAATGTTCGGCATCCATAGCCATCAAAGAAATGCAAATCAAAACAGACCCATAACAATGACCAAGATCAAAAATACTGATGACAGCTTATGCTGGAGAGGATGTGGGGGAAACACTCCTCCACCTCTGGTAGAAGTGTAAACTGGTACAGTCACTTTAAAAATCAGTATGGTGATTTCTCAGAAAATTAGTAAACAACCTACCTCAAGATCAAGTAATACCAATTTGGGGTATATACCCAAAAACTGCTCAATCATACCATGAGGACATGTGTTCAACTGTGTTCATAGCAGTATTATTTGTCATAGCCAGAACATGGAAACAACCTAAATGCACCTTGACTGAAGAATAAATAAGGAAAATGTGGTACATTTACACAATAGAGTATTACACAGCAGAAAAAAAAATAATGCCATCTTGAATTTTGCAGGAAAATGGAAGGCGCTAGAAAACATCATAGTGATTGAGGTAACCCAGACCCAGAAAGACAAATATATGTATTCACTCATAAGTGGCTTTTAGACATAAAGCTGAGTAAAACCAGCCTACAATTCACAATCCCAGAGAAACTAGGCAGCAAAAATGACCCTGAGAGAGACATAGATGGATCTAATCTATATGGGAGTAGAAAAAGACAGGATCTCATGAGGAAATTGGGGGTGTAGGGACCATGGGAGAGGATAGAAGGGGCGGGAGAGGAACCAAGGGGAGCGGAGAAGAATAAATGGCTCAATAAAAAGAATAAAAAAGAAAAATGAGTAATAAATCAAATACAAAATTGATGTGTATATTTTACAAAGAAGTACATACTGAGGATGTGTAAGACATCAAAAGTGATCCCCATTCTTTGATTGCTCCCAGTTCTGCTCCTCAGCACTGTTCACAAAGGAATGCACACTTCATCACCAACAATGTATTGTTAATAGTGTCTCCTCATACTCAGATGAATAAAAATCCAGATGTGTAATTTTAATTAAAAATTTAATTGAAATAATACTTTTACCTTATCAAGCTCAAATAAGGTAAATAAAGGTCAGTATTGTTTTATAAATGAGGAACACAGTAGCAAGATGTTCAAAAGAATCGAGCTTGGAATCAAACCTTGGTGTCTTTTGCCTTCTTCTCACTCTGTCCTTGCTGTGCAATCCGTCCCTGGTTTTGTGTGTGTAGAATCCCAGGATAGCACTGTGTTTATTTGTTAGCGTTTTCTAGCTTTTAGTACACAGTATTTAGTTGAGGAAAGCTAAAAAGAAGGTAGTTTGAGGAATCATAGCATGTCCAGATTTGGGCATATCTAACCTTCAGTTCATACATATCTATCAAAGACATGACTTCTCTGGCCCCAGGGATAAAGTAAGGACATGAAAGAACCAATATATGTAATTGTTGGTCAGTACTTGGATTCTTTTTGAAATGTCACTATCATAATAAAAGTGGCCTTAGGTAGAATACACTAGAATGATGACACTCCCTAGGATGGAAAGGTGTTTTATAGGTACTTCGGTTTCTTGCACCCATGACATTTCTTATTTCTTCTCGACACCATGACTTGCCCTAACTTCACTTTCTACCTTCCTAATGATTGACTTTGCAAACTAGTTCTGCTTTATAAAACATAACCACACAGGATGAACACCTTAAATACAACCGTATCTGTTCAATTTGGGATTTCAAAAGATGCTAATGAATGACTTTTACCACAGGAGATATTTTACATATTCCAAACATAAAAACAAGCAGAGAAAAACGTCTCATGTCCAATTCTGAATGTCCTTTTCTGATTAGATTTGTTTTGAAGCCCCCAAATGTGATGATCTCTCTTACATTATGCTGTGCATTCAATAGTGAGGCAATTTCCCAGATGATGCTAGTGTTGTTAGTGTTGGCATATTAGCATTTAAATTCAAAGCCAAAACAATGAAAGTGTGAAGGAGGAATTTAACACCTTCAAACTTTTTTATTCATAGATGGATATCATAGGAAATCAGCAGCATTTGGGCAAACATATGTTTCACTTTTCAAACTTCAGTCCATGGGGCCTTGCTTTGACCTTCAATTAATCTTATCAGTCTTAGTCCCCCAAAACCATCTTAAAGGAGAATGCAAAATGCTGAATATTTGGAAAAGTTTCAGTCATCTGATCTCTCTGTGTTTCTGTTTCTGTCCTTGTCTGTGAGAGAGCAATAGAGAGATGTATATAAAGAGAGACAGAGAGAGGAAAAAACTCAATGTCAAAATAAAGCCCTTGCTGAACACTCTTGGAGGATTTTAAGTAGCTACAGACTTTACATTCCAAATTGTGTCTTATCATATACACTGGATATTGTGAAATGTATTTTTTTCAACTCATAGAGGTAAGTGATACAAGACTAAACTATACATAAAGTACCAGCTTGTTTCTGTGACCCTTGCCAATGCCTTATGTGCTGTACCACTGATTGAACTAAGTGGATGTGTTCTGCATTCCCACTTCAACTGTTTCTGGGTTCCTACAGCCCACGATGGGGCTCAAACCTTATGAAAATTATTACATAGCTTTTTGTTATTTAGTCCTTGCTTTCCTACTAATTGTGGGGCTTCCCTCTATGTTCTAACTGAAGTCTTTCATAAACAGAAGTGTGACAGCCCTTTCAGCGTTTGTTTTTTTAATAAGTCCAATCTCCTGTAAAAACAGAAGGATCAGATTATGTTATTAGTTGTCTTCTCCAGCATCCTGTTTTCAAAATCTCAGGCATCGTGGACAATGAACAGATATTCACATGCTATTGTGTTATAAACATCTGTAGCCTTATTTTCCACAATCTGTACAAATTTTCTAATTCAAGAACAGTGGCATCCATGCTGTCAAACAAGTGGTGAACGGTGTGTTTCTCAGAACATGCTTCCTTACTCCCGTTTCCTTAATGTTATTTCCTTTCAATCCACGCCATTGTTTCTTTTAAGATTTAGCTATGAGGACAAAAGAACAACGCACCTTTTTAATTGAAGCTCTACCTGGCCTCTCCAAAGTATCAACTACTTTGATTATATTGGCATTTTTGTCCCATTCATAATGTGTTAGTCATTCCAAAGAGACTTCTAGTGTTTTGCTTTCAGTTGCTTCCACATAAATAAGAGACTTTCTAAGACTTTGCCCTGTTTCAAATGTTCGTTTACTTTCTTATCATGTTAGAACAGCTGGAAAACTCTCCAGGCCTGTTTTAGTAGACTTTTTTGGCGTAACATCTATACTATGTATACATATACACAGTATAGTACATCTATCTACACTTTAGTGTGAGACATAATCACACATTCTAATGAGTCTCTAAATCATTTTGAGACATTTGTTTTCGTGTATATTTTCTATTAGTTTATATCCTTTTATTCCTTTCTTATTAAAAAGAATTTTTTTTATCTATTTTATATTATATATATATATATAATTATCTTTTACACATAAGTTATCCTAGATGAGCACAATGCCTCCATCCCAACTTATATTCACTTTTAAGATTAAATAACTCAAAGAACCTGGTTAACATCTGTATATGCATGAAGAAAAGGTCACCTTCTGGAGCATGCACACTATGGGTGTTTGAAAACTAAAAAACAAAGCAACAGGACAAAAACAAAAAAAAAATACCTCTCCTTTAAAAAGGAGTTTACTTGTAGTTAATCTACAAGTGTCTGGAGAGTGGCTTTTTTCAGAAACAACAGGCTATCAAGAAAAAAGTTCAGTTCAGTGATATTTCCTTTTAAGATGTTGGTCAAAGGAGTCCCAGAAAGTACCCAAATAGCACAGTTGATGAACTTGATGCTATCTATGACTGTGTTGCTAGAGATGCTATACACTTTAGTCACAGGTAGTGAAATTGACCGGGAAGCTTTCTCCCTGTTGGTTAGCTTTCACAGTGCTGAATGGTTCTATGTAGGCTGGTAGGGAGGAAAGCCATCAGCAGTCTTACCTAATTGTGAATACCAATACCTACACTATTGAAAAGATGCCTCTGGATGCAGTAGTGCCATGAAAGTTATAGGCTTATCCATGAGTCTTCTGTTGGATCTAAAACCACCACAGGATGGAACTGGAAATTATTATTGTGGGGAGGCATAAACGTTAGTGAAGAACCTACTACAGCTGTTTGATAGAAGGGCATAGCTCGGAATTGCCTTTTAAATATTTTTCCTTGCACATATCAGTAAAAATTTCAGTCTTCATCAGAGAATCTTCCTTTTGCACAGATGTTAGTTTGTAGATGGAGAATGCTTTTTTTTTTTGTTTCCTGGACACCCAGAACCAATACAATCACACAGAAACTATATTAATTAAAACACTGCTCAGCCTAGTAGCTCAAGCTTATTATTAACTAACTCTTGCATCTTAAAATAGCCCATTTCTATAATTTGGTATCTTACCTTGAGGCTCATAGTTTACTGGTAACATTCCCGGGCAGGCGTCTTTCTCCTTCAGCAGCTACATCTGATTCCACCTTCTTTTCTCCTCTGTCTCTGCTTGGAATTCCTGCCTTTCTCTATTCTGCCATGTCATAGGCTCAGGAAGCGTCTTTATTCATTAAACAATAAAAGCAACACATATATAGAAGGACTTCCCACACCAGTAGTCAACATAGAAATTCACAATCATTTAGAAGGCAGAGAATAAGTGAGTGTGGAGTGTTCATCCTCCACATCTGCATTAAACCAACCTCTTAAGCTCAAGGGACACGAGGTAAGGGAAGGCAGAGAGATTGCAAAGCCATAGATTGGCGAGGACTGCTGTGCAATACTGTCCTCTAGATAGGCAAGGCCTTTGTATTTATGAGGTCACAGCAGCAAGAGTTTCAGTTAGCGTTACCTGGGCTAGAGAGGGAGGTCACCAACGCCCATGAATACCTTAATACTAATGTGAGTTAGTAAATACTGGGGAAATAAAAACCCTTTGGGGGGGCTGTGGCCTCTAAATTCCCTATTCTTTGAGGGAAAAAATGTTTATTCGTTTTACAACCCTAGGCAGCATTAGTACAGCTTTTATTAGGAACTAAAATATTTAAATCCAAATTTCAAGTTAGGTTGGTTGATATTTTTTTTTAATTTCATCAGAATCTCATGGAAAAATCTAGTGTCAAACCAATCTAAAATTGGGGAAATAATGAATGCATAAGCAAGACGATATAGATATCCTTCTATGGAATTTCTGGAATCATCCCTAAGGTCTTTTACAGACTACAAGTACCTGTTGGGGACATTCTTATAAAACCTGTAAGCAATTGTTTTATGCTATTTTGTGAGAAAGGTCAATGTTCTTTCTAGGTCTTTTTGAAGTTAAAAAGTAAATCATGTGACAAAATTATGTTCAGGATGTCTATTGATTTGTTAGAGCTACAGTACTCAAATTCAAGAATGAAATTAAATTGTCTACATGTTCATGAATGAAAAAAGATTGATTTTCCAGAATTTTCTGCCTGTAATCTAATTCCATAGAACTTCTGTTTTATTGGAAAAAGCAAAACATATAGACTGGAAAAGCCCCCACTTTCACTGTGACCGCTAAGTGGGGGTATTAACATCTTAACTAGCTGTCAGACATCATTCATGCTCTCTAGCTCCATCTGAAAACACAGTCTTTAATCTTTCAGTTTTCTCCTTGTTCACTTCCTTTAAACATATAATTCTCCACATTTGGTACCAGTACAGCTTGTGCATTCATTATTGTGTGTGTGTGTGCGCGCACACACACACACACACACACACATTGGTTTTTGGCTAACACATCTTCTATATTAAATCCTTAGGTCTAGGACACTGTGGCAAACTATCAGGAAGTATACATATGGATACTTCATACATACATACATACATGCATCTCCTAGTAAAATAGAGATAATGGAAAGCAAGAGAAAGAGGATACGGGAGGGAGGAAAAGGGGGAACAGGGTGGAAAAAGAGTGAATGTGTAGAGTGAGAAAAAAAGGAAAAACTAGATGTATTAAGGAAAGATAGGTCTCTACAATTTAATTTCACTGGCTATTTTAATTTATTTTGTCAAGAGTGTTTTTTACTATAAATGAGAAATAAAAAAAAAACCAAATCTAAGAATAATAGGGATTGAAGAAGGAGAAATATTTACAAATAAGCATTTATTCAATCCTGGCTATGTCCATGATAGTGAATTAGACTGGTATCGTGATTTTGTTTTGCCAAATTTACAAGACTTCCATGAATGTCATTGATTTGTTTTGTTTGAAAACACATAATAAATTTGCCTATAACATCGTATATCCATTTATGAGATTTGTTAAATTCTGTCACACAATAACAGCAAGGAAAAACTTAAAAAATAATTGGTAGGCACAAGAAGTGGAACCTTTCAGAGATGATCCCGTATCATAAACTTCACCTGTGGTGAGAAGGAGTGCCAGGAGAAGCAGCAGTTTTCTGAGTGAGGCAAACTTCTGACACAATGATGTGAGAGAGGAGATTCGGGTTTTGTCTCCTCTGGCAATGCCTAGAGGTTGAATTTGTGTTCACAGTCATGATCAAAAAGAGTAAGTAATGGACCCTACTTGTCTAAAATAGTTGTGGTTTGAATAAGCTGGTCCCTCCAGGCTGGTATATTTGAATGCTTAGTCCACCAGGCGGTGGGACTCTTGATAGCATTAGAAAAATTGGGAATTATAGCCCTATTGAAGGAAGTGTGTGATCTGCATGGACCTTGAAGTTTCACAAAGCCCATGCCAGGCCCATGGTCTGTCTCTCTCTTTCCCTATAGATGAGGATGTGGCTCTCAGAAACTGGTCCTTTGCTTGCCTGTATCCTACCATGCTTCCTGTCAAGGTGATGATGATGGACTAAACCTCTGACACTATCAACTGCTCTTATACAAAAGAAACTGTGTGTTGAGACACAATCTTCTATAACATAAACTGTCTTAATCATGTTTGTTTTATCTATCAAGCATTGAAATTACAGTTGTAGTCACCATACCCAGGTCGTAAATTTTTACAGAGAGCAATGACTACTCCCAATCTCTCCATTGCTCAGTTATTAGAAAAGAACCTGGTAAGAGCTGGTTGTAACAAGCTAAATATCTCAATTAATTACACTATTCCACAAGTTTACTTGCTGTATAGTAACCCTGCACATAAATGAAAATACATTATCAAAATAATTGAAGTAAGACATATTTTAATACTTTTATTATAGTGTTAACATTAGAAATTTCTGCTGTTGTTGATAAAAAGGATGTTGCATGGACGTAAATTTAGAGTCTTCGGTCACCAATTAATTTCAACTTCTCATTTCTGCTTCTCTTTTTATGATTTGTTTTCACCACCATGTATCCTATCTCCTTTCCTATAATTTCCAACTTAACTCTATGAATTTATACTGTGACATGGTATCTAAGAATAATATTTTCTCTTTGTGATCTACAGGGAAAATCCAATCCCTCAGAATCACAAAGAATTAAATCACGGAATTTATAGACTTTCTGATCCTTTTATACATTTATTCAGTTCTCTATCACCAATTCTTTCTGTTCTGAACTGTTCTCATTTTTAAAAAGGTATAGCATACTTGTCTTGTTTCTGTGCATACCCACAGTTCCCTTCATTAATTGTTTATGTGAATTCAAAAACATTTGCTTTAATTTATAAACCCTTTGATTTGTTTCTGAATTTTCTGGTGCTCTATATATACTATGGATAATCAGTATATACTTATGAATTAATGAGTATTTGAAAATTCAGATAAAACAAGGTAGTCCATCAAAAATAAAAAGTAAAAATCTGAATTGCTATTGGCAACTGATAACTGTTCTGAGAAGAGTTAGTTATCTTCAATATGTAACTCCTGGTACGTTTTCCATAGCCCCCAAAGAATATAGGAAATATAAACTGAATTGTCAGATTTGAAAAAAATATAAGAACATATAGTTGGGGAGGTAGAAATGGGGTTGGAACTTGGAGAAGTAGGAGAAATGGGTGAATATGATCAAAAACCATTGTATGAAATTATCAAAGAGCTAACAAAAATGTGAGGGAAGAGACTCTAAATAAAAAGCAGTAAAAAAGACAAAAATCCCCCACACTTCCAATTCAACATAATTTATTCAAAGACAGAAACAGTTCAATGTTACAGAGTCTCTGCTGTGGCGTGCTGATTCATTTAACCTCACACTGAATGCTCACACTCTCTTTGCACCTTCCCAGTGAGAATGAGGCATAAAACACTCTGCAGAGCTGTCATTGCACCAAAACTGAAACCAAACAACACATAAAATGGTCCTTGGAAACCTTAGAGATTGTGTAGTTATTCATGTGTTAACTTTCAATCCTCGGCCATCCAATGCTGATTTCTAATAAATGTGGCAGCAATACATTGTCACTATCTTACACCTGCTACAAAATTGCTTAAGATAGTCTATGAACTATTAGTAAAGTCTGGCCAACACAGAAATCAGATATAAGCAAGGATGTTTTGAAGTGATTTTCCTAAGTCTTATTCTTTCTTAAGCACTATTAGCAATGCAGATAGAAATGACCACATAACCAAACGTTAACATATGTTATTTATTCAATTGTAAGTAAACACATCTCTCTCTCTCTCTCTCTCTCTCTCTCTCTCTCTCTCTCTCTCTCTCTCCCTCCTTCCCTCCCTATCTCTGTAATTCTCAGGCACTTCTTTCAATAGTAACTGCTGTCTGTCTCCCCTTGAATCCCTACAGAAGCAGCCTCCACACAACCTCCTTCCTAAATGGCTTCTGACATCATCAACTGCTAGCACTCTGTCAATTGTTACTTCACATTCAAACCAATTGCATCAAGTGGAATAAAACTACCCTTAAAATCACTTACAGAATCATGGACATAAAATGTCAGGTGCAGTGAAAGGAAGAAGAACATAGACAGGAAGTCAACAAGAGGACTCTGGGCAGTGTGAAATGTCAAAGCCCATGAAGTTACCAAATACTTAGAACCATAATTTCTTATCAGCCTCAGGTAACACTTCTAATAGCAATTACATATGCAAAGCCCATAAAGTGCTCAGTATTGGCCTAATTCTATCATGTTTTCATTTTAGGCTTTATGTTGTATTTATTTTGTTTTTATTATTGTAACAGCACGAGTGGGTGAGTTTGCTTTACTTTGCATCGATTTGAAAATCAGAGCACAGCACGTGGAAGCCGTGTGAAGCAATTATTTCCTTTCATCATATGGAACACGGGTATAAAAACACAGATATCAGGTTTGACATCAAGTACTATTACCAACTGGGCCCCATTGCCGCCACACGCAGTCATTTTGTCCAGGTAGTTAGTTCTGTACTGAACAGGTCCTGCCCACATAAGCTTCAGGGTGGTGAATCATTTGGCTCTGAGCTGTTCTTCAAAAGTCATCTTCTTTTTGATAAATGCTACCACCCCTGATTTCTAATTATACTACAGCAGCAAAGTAATAAAAAACAACAAGGTTATGATGAACATTCTGACACAAAACAGGCAGTGGACCAGAATAGAGAGTCCATATATAAACCCGTGCAAATACAGACAAATGCTCCGGCTGGAAAAAAAGATAGCCTCTTCATCACCTGGTGATGGAAAATACGGATATCCACAGGAAAAATGAAATATTTACTAAATCGTTCCTCTAACCACACACAAAAATCACCTCCATGTGATTTAATAAGATCTCCCTAAAGCCCACATTTTAAAATTGGCCTAATTAAGGATTAGAGTGGGATTCAGAAGAACCTAAGGACCCCTGCTGGCAATTGATGGATTCTGGGGGAAAGCAGTGATTACCTTCAGTAAACTAGGAAACAGCCAGGCTACAACAGACCCTTTCAAACCTGCAACCACACAGATGCCCCTCATTAACACAGGTGGGTCATGAAACAAAACAAACAGGCATGAATGTGGGATTTGGTCTGTGGACGATGGTGAAATGGTGACAGGTAGAGAAGAGAGTGAAGTGAACAGATTAGTACATACTTTGATGAAATTCCTAAAGGACAAATGTATTACATGATAAAGGAGATACAACGAGGGAAGAAGGAAGAAGAGAGAGAATGTGATAGTGGGGTAGTCCAGAAAATCCTGACCTTCACAATGTGTGTAAAGAAGCAATACAGAGGATTTATGGTATCTTCACAGTGCCTTTCCAGGGAATATTTTGATATGAGTCACTATATGGAATTCATGTCCTATGTACTGTCATATATGACTTCTACTTTATGGATCTTTTATAAATATTAGCCAATTATGAATCCCAATGACTCCGCCTCATAAAACTTAGACACATAAATACTAACATTTGCTGAACTGTATCACAAACACTAATTTACTTTGCCTTTCTGTTACATTTGACTATAAGCCTCAGGATACATTGTATCTGAAATAATAATTCAGCAAATAAATGACAGGAATGACAAGCAAGGAATATAAAGCAGGTGCCTTAGAGCTCAGGCTGAATAGAAGAATGAGTTTTGAACACTATAGGATAGAAGTGCATTTGAATTGAATTTTGAAATTCCATGAATAGAGTCTCTGACACTTTTGAGTGCCCATTCACTTTACAAATATTCACTGGGGACTCATTAAATGAGTTAAGAATGAAAGATATTTTGAATAAAGAAGCAGGGAGAAAAAGTTTAGAAAATGCTAAGCAAGGGAAATTAATGGTGGTAGGTAGAAAGACGGTGGATAGAGGACACATAGATAGAATATTGATAGATAATAGATAGGTGACAGGCAATAGATAGATGTTCATTATAGAGACGCTAATACATAAATGATAGACAGGAGACAGACAATTCATAGGTACACATATGGTTGATATTAAGAAAATTAATTTAAAGGTAAATTTTAATTTTATCATTACTATTATTGCATAGTCACTAACTCATTGTTTTTATAATGAGTTCACAAAATGGTCAAGTCTTAAATCAGTGCCAAACTTAGCATTGAGGAGTTTCTGGACAGCACGGAGGTTTAAACCGAGATATTTAAATATCTTCGATTTTACTAAACTAATATCCTTTAAGCGTTTTTGAAACCTAAGATATGCATGTACACATTAAAATTTCATGATATGTGCACTTCCACTCATAAATGTTTCATGACTTTTTACAAAGAGGGATTATAATGAACCATGACATAGTAAAAATTTGTAGAGAATTGCCATAAGGCTACACTTCTGTTTCTTTGCTCTGAGAATTATGTTATACTAAATTAAAGGTAAAACTGGTTAAAAAAAAATGAAATATTACACACATACCTTTGTATGTTCAATCTCTCATCTTCAAAGTAAAAATCTAAAATGTGATCTCACATTGACCCCCATATTTCCAAATCAAATACAAGTGCACAGAATGACTTTGAACAATTTATAAAATATGTAACCTCACATATAAGACACCTTATAATAGCCTTTAAGTTAATTCAAAGAATTTGGAAAACTCATTCATCCTCTGGTTCTCCATTATTTTAAAGTAAGAAATTCCTGCATTATTGGAGCATTTAAACGTATATACCTAACTTTGTACCATAAACTACATTAAAGCATTTAAATTTATGGTATATGATTTACAGCCCCTCAAGTTTTTAACTGAATAAGGTTTTAATCTCAGATATAAGACATCATCAATTTCAGTATGGTGAATGACAAAAATATTTTTGAAATACATTTGAATAAATGAAAAATCCAGTGGTGTTTTTAGATCCTCATGTTAGCAAGAATGCATATTTTAGGTCTTTTGGAAGATAGAGAAATGATGATTATTGACATATTTTTACATCATTGTTTTCATTTTCTATATAAAATATAAAGGAAGCAGTTATATCTATATAATATGTCATGGTTCTAAAATTGTTTTTATTTGTCTTATATTTCTCAGTCTTGATTCCATCTTTATTTAGCCAGACAGAGCTAAAATTTTACCATCTGTTTGCTCTATAGCTAGATGAAATGAAGCCCAGTGAAGAGGAATAAATGTAACATCTTCTAAATCCAAAACCTTTCACTTATTTGTTTTTTTAGAATAATGTAGATAGTTAAAATTAACATGCAAATTATGCACCTAGAAGTTATATGCATCCCCATATGATAACTTTTTATCTGTGAAAGCATAATATATTGTTTAATGTCTTAATGGAGAGGTTATCATCATTTTCATACTGAACATAAATTCTAGGATGGAAAATTCAAAATCCTGATTATAGGATACTACACTGAAAAAGAGGAAAAGTCAGCTTGTTGTAAAATTGTACAGTCAAAATTAGAAATTAGACATGAGCATGAATTCACATTAGTACATGATTAGCAAAAACATCTAATGAAGTAAATCAGGGTTGGCCTCTGTGTTTGCCTTGTCCCTCAAGAACACTTACCCTTTTCAGTGAAGTTAGAACCTTGAGTAAACAGAGCAGTAGCCAGGTTGCCTCAGTTTGGGGTGTACTTTCCTTCCTCGTACTTGGTATCCGCCTTGCTCTTACAAAGGCCAACTCAGGGGCATTATAGCAGGTGAGTCACATCTCCTAAATACAATATCAAGATTTATGGATTGAATAAGTCAGGAGTTTCATATTTTCTAGTGAAAATTTTTGAGATACTTGATAATTTTTCTACATTTGCTATTAATTTTCTTCTGATACTCAGTATAAGTAGAGTGTAGATCTGAATAATATGCCCATTACTTTCAGTCCATATTTAAAATCCCATTTCTTGATCTTGTAATGAAAGGCAATGATATGTGAATTATTACATTCTGCATTATTCCATATTTAAAATCACAGGTCTCTCTCTGCCTGATATGTTAGAAACAACGAAAAAAGTTTCCACATCTTTGTTATTGGTATTGCCAGTTTAACTTAAGAAAAATGCAATCATAATGACAATAATATAATATCAAAAATAATAGAAGTGTTATTACATGTCAGTTACTATTTTGGGCAATGTGTTCACTGTATGTAAGGTGCTATATGAAATATTTTCTGCCAAGACAATCTCAATGACAAGTATAAAGATGACGTTCACTGGGGAAAGATAAATTAAGGAATGCCCCAAAGAGTACAGTTGCTAAGTAATGGAGCAGAGATTTAAAATCAAATCTCACAGCATCTGGCTTCATTCTATTTACTTGCCATTAGTAGTGTAAATATTTCCTGTCAGGTTAGTTAGCATTCAACCAGGATTGCACGTCTTCTGGGCAGGGGAGGCAAGTGAATGTCTATGGGTGTGTACAGGCATGTGGAGGCCAGATGTTAACATTAAGTGTCTTCTCACTCTCTATCTTGTTTTGAGGACAGAGTCTTTAACTTACCTGGAATTTGCATAGTAGGTTAGCATGACTAATCTGTGTGCATCTGCCTCTGTGCACAGGAACCACAAGCATACACTGTCATACCTAGATCTGGATATTTAATATGTGTTTTTTGCTTGATGTTATTCTTACTGTATGTAGTTTCAATTTTATTTATGTTATTACCTTTTCTTTCTTATGGACAATACTTGATAGTTCTCATTGTATATAGTTTATGTTATGATTAGAACCCGCTAAAATTTAAAAAGGGGGCAAATGTTGTGGGAGTTCAATCCATTAAGTCAATGATATTTGGGGGTGACTTGCCATGGGTGTACTTTTCTCTGATACATGACCAGATAAGAACTGTCTTTGGGAAGGGGAGTCACATGCTCTCTCACTTGGACGGGAAGGTTTTCAGATGTGTTGTTTGGTGACCTGGTCTAGAGTTTGCTCTATCCTTCCATGGTGGATGAAGAGGCAAGGCTGTCACTTCCCACTGTATTTGTGAGTGTGTGTGTTCCCTATTTTCTCCCTTAATAAATAAGTTAATAAATAAGTTGCCCAGCATCCATAGATTTCTCACAATAGAGAAGAATATTATGCTTAGAGATATTTCCTAATGTTGTTATCTTTTCTTTCTTTTTTCTTGAGCATAGCTATTACTCAGATATTAACTTTGTTTTTTTAAATTAAAATTTTTATACAATACATTCTACTCTCCCCCAGCTGCTTCCAGATCCTTGCTTCCTCCTCACTTCCTCCTCACTTCCTCCTCACTTCCTCACTTACCTCTCATTAGAAAGCAAATAAGCATCTAAAAGGAAGATGAAAAAAATAATTTTTAAAAAGCCAAATAAGAGACATAAGAAACAGATATAGACATGGAAATACACGCATGGAAATTCCATAGGGACACAAAACTAGAAACTGTTCTATAGAAACGAAAGGCCAAAGTATGCTAATCAATGTGGTTTTAGCTATCCTGCTCATATGTATGTGTATGTGTGTGTGTCTCCATATAAAGCTCAAAACTGGCCTTTCAAGATCTATGAAGAATTATGTTGGACTTTTGATGGAGACTGCAATAAATTTGTAGCATACTTTTGGTAGGGTGGCCATTTTTACTATATTAATCCTATTGATCCCTGAACATGTGAAATTTTTCCATATTTCGATTTTTTTTCAGTTTCTTTCTTCAGTATCTTAAAGTTGTTATTGTGTAAGTCTTTCACTTGCTTGATCAGAGCTTCCTTGAGTTATTTATAGCTTTGAAGTTACTATGAAAGCTGTCGTTTCCTTGATTTCTTTCTCAGCCTTTTTGCCATTTGTTTATAGAAAGGATGCTGATTCTTGCAAGTTAGTTTTGTACTCTATTTCTTTGGATGACACTGTTTATCAGCTTTAGGAGATTATCAATATGTGTCATTCACCATATTAAAAACCCTAAAAAACCTAAGCAGCATGATCATCCCATAAGATGAAAAAAATCTTTGACAAAATCGAACATCCCTTCATATTAAAAGTCCTTCAAAGGTTAACTATATAAGAGACAAGTTTCAAAATAAAATGTAGGAAATTTTCAGAAAATATATAGTCATCATCAACTTATATGTAGAGAAACTCAAAACAATTTCACCAAAATCAAGAGCAAGACAAGGTTGCTCACTCTCTCCACACCTATTCAATATAGTACTTAAAGTCTCAGCTAGAGCAATAAGTCAACTGAAGGAGATCAAAGGGATAAACATTGGAAAGGAAGAAATCAAAGTATCTTTAATTGCAGATGATATGACAATATACATAAATGACCCAATTATATGTATTAATACAAAAATTCTATCATACATATAACTAAAATGATTCTTAAGTGACTATCATAATACTTTCCATAATAGCCTTAATTAACAATAAAAGTAATCAAAATCTTCCACAATTCTCTGCCTTTATTAAAAACATATGAGGAAGATTTATTCAAAAACTGCTAAAATCTGATACAGGGTAATATATAAAATAATAGAACGTGGCATTTGATAATATTGTAATTGAAAATTATATAAATATTTTATTATTTGCTATTATTGACTATTGTTATTTATCCATAATGTTTCCTGTTATTTTTTTTCTTTGATAGCAAGAAGAAAACTATTAGTTCTTTTCTTGAAATTTCTTAGACCTGCAGAACATCATTTGAACAAACCATTCACTCTCTGGGCTTGTTTCAATGCTCATCTTTGGTACACTGAGAAATAATAGTGCTGGTTGGGTGTGCTATAAGATTGACTGCTGAAGCCCACGTGCCTTCTTGACTTTTGTCTACCTAGCACTTTGAAAGTGGTCTATTAGTGATTCGTTTATTCCACAATTTATTACTAAATATCGTATGTTTTACATATTGTTTGTTCAACTTTCCTCATATGGGGAAAAACAACCAAGTTTGGAAGACAGGATACATAGTAGAGATTCTTCTCTTGCCAGAACTCATTTTTTTTCTCTGCCATATATGACAAAAGTCCATTTTCCTATGGTCATATTTAGAAAGGATGCTTCTTTAAATACATTTAGTAAAATAATATTTCCATGGGATAGGATGCTAGCTGAAATTGAATGAAACCATGTTTATGTGCAAACACAAACACTTGAATTCTAAAGTCAAAAGATAAAATTGGCTTTTGTAGGCCCTGACAGTTCTTTCAAAAACTAATGCAAACTGAGCAATGTCAAACACTGTGCTTTTGATGAAATCGCTGTTTTCGTCCCAAAACACATATCCATAATTAAAAACCTAATCAAATATAATCTATCACAAAATAATCTGTTCATTAACTGCTGAAGTGTAAGACTAGAATTCTTATTCCCTGAAGATTTAATAACTTGAAGAAAACAGTAGCATTTTGCCTGTATTATATACTCAACAAGGCCATAAAACAAAGTGTAATTAGTCTAAAGTTGACCTAAATGTCTATAATTAACATGACTTTGTTGCAGGTGGTGGTGGCACATGTCTTTAATCCTAGCACTCAGGAGACAGAGTCAGGTGGATCTCTGTGAGTTTGAGTCCAGCCTGGTCTACAAGAGCTAGTTACAGGACAGGCTCCAAAGGTACAGAGAAACCTTGTCTTAAAAAAAAAAAAAGAAAAGAAAAGAAAACCAAAATATCCATGACTTTATCTTCAAAGATGATTATTCATACATTCAAAGCCACTCCAGTAGCTGTTATGAAATGAGTAATTCTCTCCTCACATCCAACACTTCCTCGGTATCACTTTGAGAAAGTGCTTACCATATTGTCCAGATGCTTGACTAAAGTGAAAGGGGAAGTTAGCAGAACCCAGCTAGGTACCTGACATTTCTTTCCACTCTTCATCCGTGGGTGTTTACACTTACTATTCTGAGAATCTTATCTTTTTTATACTTCCTTTTCATATCACAAGTCTTAGCTCCAGCCTTTTATTCCTCATAAATCAAATTTTCTTGTTTCTTCACTTCTCAAATAAAATTTCTCCAGTATTTATTGAGATATGCCATTACCTACACTGGAGCACCACCTTGAATAAGATTTGCTTGGCTTTCAACATTCACTGAGTAGGAAACAAAAGTTGCATCATTTCTGAAACATATTTTGTGCACTAGCGGTGGTTCTTAGTGGTTACTCGCACAATTCTATTTTATTTATTGTTCAATGGACCAATAACCCTATCTTGGTTCCTGATTCAGCTATTTATTGAATTAAATTTCCCTACAATACGCATACCTCTGTGTTTCCTAATACTGTTTGACCTGATCATTTATCATGTTGTTTTAATGAAAACAATAACAACACACAAATGAATAGAATCAAAAGAAACAGAGTATGGGAAGAAAGGGTTAACTATAGAAATAGAAAAATAAAAGGAAGAGAAGGGAGGAAGGAAACACGGGAGGATAGGTGAATGGAAAATAATGAAGCAAATTCCCAATACAATTGAATATAACATTTTATAAACTTTGCTCGAACCACAGAATGTTCAGGTATTTTTTTCATATGGTCCTGAGA
Source organism: Myodes glareolus (assembly GCF_982192425.1). Taxonomy (NCBI): domain Eukaryota; kingdom Metazoa; phylum Chordata; class Mammalia; order Rodentia; family Cricetidae; genus Myodes; species Myodes glareolus. The sequence goes on from NC_142049.1 coordinate 6,054,930, forward strand.
AATCAAATATTTATCAAACCACTGCAATTTGCTGCCAATATTACATGCACCATGAACATTTCACAGAAGCATCACAACAATCTATGACTTGAGAAATATTATTTAACAGACACAAAACACAAATATCTGCACCATTAGTAATTTGTTTGTCTGACATCATATCTGATGAAGCTCCAGTCTATCAACTCAGAATCTAATATTCTTCAGATACGATGTTTTATCTGTGGCATTGTTAAAGGTTGAAAGGTTAAGAGAGGCCAAGGTGCTAGCTAAGAGTTGAAGCTAAAGGGTGATGAAATATCCAAGGAGACCCCCAGAGTTTCTGAAGCTGTAATCTCCCATTCAAACATCAAGATGCTCATTGATGTAGAGATATTCTTGCACGTCTGTGAAACAACACAGCTGAAGCACTGATACTACTCAAAGTAATCTGATATTATGAAGTTGTAAAATAAAATCTGAACTATACTTTTGAAATATTCATTGCTTTTTACTTAAACAGTATACGTATACACTTATGCACCAAATTGCTAGGTATTGATGCGGGGCAGCCATGAATAATAATCAGTTCTGTATTATTAACACATGTATTGCCTTTTACTTTAGAATGAGTCTATCAACACCTTTTTACATAGGATTTATTAATCCAATAAGCCATCATACACTCACATTCACCTAACTGGATTATTGTACCCATTGACTCCACCCTGCACACATTACACAACATTCTCTGTCTAATCCTTTCTCTTCTTCTCTCCAAACTGAAGCGCGGCTCTCTAGTTTAGGGTTTGCAGCATGTAAGCAAGTGGCTTGGAGTTTATCAGGACCAAAACACAGGGTTCACATTCATTAGTTGTTTCTCTTACTGTATGGCTGAACCTTGCCCAGAGTACTGTCCTTTATACCTTGTCTATCTGTTGACCTTTGCACAGATTATGTGGCTTCATCTCTCAGAATAATCACAGACATTTTTTTACACTATACATTAAGTCATGACTTCTAGAAAGGTTAATCCAAAACATTAGTGTTTCTCTTCATGGAAACTTTCCTGCATTGTGTCTTTTTTTTTTTTAACTCTGATAAGCTTTATCATCCACCTTTAAAATTTCTCTTATATTTAACAGTTTTCTCAAAAATTTTCCAACGAGTGAAGTAGAAGATGAAGATATGAAGGTTAAGCTATACAGGAAGAGAAACAACATTTTAAAAAGAGAAAAAAACTTTACATTTTTAAATGTGATAAATTTCTTTTTTTTTTTTTGTACTTTTATTAAATTATAAAAAGTTTCCATTTACGCCCCTCCTCCCAACACCCTCCCATTCCCCCCTCCCTCTCCTCCTCCCTCTTTGTCCCCAAGGGAAGTCAGGGTCTCCTGCCCTGTGGGAAGTCCAAGTTCCTCCCCCCTCACTCCAGGTCCAGGAAGGTGAGCATCCAAACAGACTGGATCCCAAAAATCCAGTATATGCAGAGGAAACAAGTCCCAGTGTCATTGTCAATGGCTTCTCGGAAAGACTGCAGGCCAGCCACATTCAGAAAAACCAGCCACATTCAGAGAATCTGGTTGGATCACATAATGTGATAAATTTCTAAACCATAAATATTAGAGATTCCAATC